>NC_083407.1:23538356-23667338 GCF_020745735.1 Hemiscyllium ocellatum | reverse complement strand
GGGGGGAGTGAGGTATGGGATGGGGGAAGTGAGGTGGGAGGAGGGGTGGGGGGAGTGAGGTGGGAGGAGGGGGGGGGGGAGTGAGGTATGGGATGGGGGAAGTGAGGTGGGAGGAGGGGTGGGGGGAGTGAGGTATGGGATGGGGGAAGTGAGGTGGGAGGAGGGGTGGGGGGAGTGAGGTATGGGATGGGGGAGTGAGGTGGGGGGAAGGGGAGGGGGAGTGAGGTATGGGGTGGGGGGAGTGAGGTTGGGAAAGGGGAGGGGGAAGTGAGGTAAGGAGTGGGGGGAAGGGGAGGGGGAATGTGGGAGTGCAATTCAGGAAGGGGAGGGGGAATGTGGGAGTGCAATTCAGGAAGGGGAGTGAGGTGGAGGGGCGGGGGAAATGAGGTGGGGGAGTGAATGGGTAATGAAGGGTACTGAGTTGGCGGGACTGAGGGGGATTGTGAGGGAGAGAATGGAGTATAAAAGTAGGGAGGTTTTTCTAAAACTATACAAGGCACTCAAGTTGAGAGTGTGGTGCTGGAAAGGCACGAAGGTCAACATGGAAACAGACCCTTCAGTCCAACTTGTCTATGCCGACCAGATATCCCAACCCAATCTAGTCCCACCTGCCAGCACCTGGCCCATATCCCTTCAAACCCTTCCTATTCATATACCCATCCAAATGCCTTTTAAATATTGCAATTGTAACAGCCTCCACCACTTTGTCTGGCAACTCATGCCATACACATACCATCCTCTGAGTGAACAAGTTCCCCCTTAGGTCTCTTTTATATCTTTCTCCTCTCACCCTAAGCCTATGCCCTCTAGTTCTGGACGCCCCAAACCAGGAAAGAGACATTGTCGATTTGTCCTATCCATGCCCCTCATAATTTTGTAAACCTGCTATATGGTCACCCCTCAGCCTCCGACGCTCCAGGGTAAACAGCCCCAGCCTGTTCAGCCTCTCCCTATAGCTCAAATCCTCCAAACCTGGCAACATCTTGTAAATCTTTTCTGAACCCTTTCAAGTTTCACAACATCTTTCCGATAGGAAGGAAACCAGAATTGCATGCAGCGTTCCAACAGTAGCCTAACCAATGTCCTGTACAGCTGCAACATGACCTCCCAACTCCTGTACTCAATACTCTGACCAAGAAAGGAAAGCATACCAAATGTCGTCTTCACTATCTTATCTATCTGTGACTCCGCTTTCAAGGAGCTCTGAACTTGCACTCCAAGGTCTCTTTGTTCAGTAACACTCCCGAGGACCTTACCATTAAGTGTATAAGTCATGCTAATATTTGCTTTCCCAAAATGCAGTATCTCACATTTATCTAGATTAAACTCCATCTCCTACTTCCTCAGCCCATTTGCCCATCTGATCAAGATCCTGTTGTATTCTAAGGTGACCACCTTCACTGTCCACTACACCTCCAATTTTGGTGTCATCAGCAAACTTACTAACTGTACCTCTTGTGCTCACATCCAAAGCATTTCTATAAATGATGAAAAATAGTGGACCCAACACCACTGGCATTCCACTGGTCACAGACCTCCAGTCTGTAAAACAACCCTCCACCACCACCCTCTGACTTCTACCTTTGAGCCAGTTCTGTATCCAAATGGCGAGTTCTCCCTGTATTCCATGAGATCTAACCTTGCTCACTGGTCTCCCTTGTCGAATGCCTTACTGAAGTCCATGTAGATCACATCTACTGCTCTGCCCTCATCAGTCCTTTTTGTTACTTCTTCAAAAAACTCATGCACAAAGCCATGTTGACTATTCCTAATCAGTCCTTTCCTTGCCTTGCCAAATACATGTACATCCTGTCCCATAGGATTCCCTCCAACAACTTGCCCACCACCGACATCAGCTCACTGGTCTATGGTTCCCTAGTTTGTCCTTACCAGCTTTCTTAAACAATGGCACCATGTTATCCAACCTCCAGTCTTCCTCACCTGTGACTATCGATGATACAAATATCTCAGTAAGAGGCCCAGCAATCCTAGCTTCCCACAAGAGTTCTAAGGTACACCATATGGACATTTTTCAAGATGTCACCATCTATTTCCCTACATTTTGTATCTTCCATGTCATTTTCCACAGTACATACTGATGCAAAATACTCGTTTCGTACCTGCACCCCTTCCCCCCCTTGCAGCTCCACACAAAAGCCACCTTGCTGATCTTTGAGGGGCCCTATTCTCTGCCTAATTACCCTTTTGTCCTTAATGTATTTGTAAAAACCGTTTGGATTCTCCTTAACTGTATTTACCAAAGCTATCTCCTATCCCCTTTTTGCCCTCCTGATTTCCCTCTTAAGTATACTCCTCCTTCCTTTATACTCTTCTAAGGATTCACTTGATCTATCCTTTCTATACCTTACATATGCTTCCTTCATTTTCTTAACCAAGCCCTCAATTTCTTTAGTCATCCAGCATTCCCTATACCTACCAGCCTTTCCTTTCACCCTGACAGGAATATACTTTCTCTGGATTCTCGTTATCTCATTTCTGAAGGCTTTCCATTTTCCAGCCGTCCCTTTACCTGCAAACATCTGCCTCCAAACAGCTTTTGAAAGTTCTTGCCTGATACTGTCAAAATTGGCCTTTCTCCAATTTAGAACTTCAGCGTTTGGTTCTGCACCATCCTTTTCCATCACTATTTTAAATCTAATAGAATTATGGTCGCTGGCCCCAAAAGGGCTCCCCCACTGACACCTCAGTCACCTGTCCTGCCTTATTTCTCAAGTGTAGGTCAGAATTTACACCTTCTCTAGTAGGTACATTCACATTCTGAATCCGAAAGTTTTCTTGTACACACTTAACAAATTGCTCTCAATCTAAACCCTTGGGACTATAGCAGTCCCCATTTGTGTTTGGAAAGATAGCTGCAGGAGAATCGACATTTCGGGCAAAAGCCTTTCACCAGGACATTCCTGATGAAGGGCTTTTGGCCGAAATACAGATTGTCCTGCTCCTCAGGTGCTGCCTGACCTGCTGTGCTTCTCCAGCACCACATCTTGACTCTAATCTCCAGCATCTGTAGTGCTGACTTTTGCCTATACGAGGCACTAGTCCGACAACAGCTGGAATATTATAAACAGTTTTAGGCCTTTTATGTAAGGAAAGATATACTGGTATTGGAGGCAGTCCAGAGTTCACTTGGAGTTACTAAGTATGCAGGGACTATGTCGTGAGAAGTTGAGTGCATTGGAATTTTAACATGAGAATAAATTTATTGGAACATACAACATTTTTGGAGGACTTGACAGGATAGAATCATAGAGTGATAGAGATGTACAGCACGGAAACAGACCCTTCGCTCCAATCCGTCCATGCGGACCAGCTATCCCAGCCCAATCTAGTCCCACCTGCCAGCACCCGGCCCATATCCCTCCAATCACTTCCTATTCATATACCCATCCAAATGCCTTTTAAATGTTGCAATTGTACTAGCCTCCACCACTTCCTCTGGCAGCTCATTCCATACATGTACCACCTCTGTGTGAAAAAGTTGCCCCTTAGGTCTCTTTTATATCTTTCCCCTTTCACCCTAAACCTATGCCCTCTAGTTCTGGACTCCTCCACCCCAGGGAAAAGACTGTCTATTTACCCTATCCATGCCCCTCATAATTTTGTAAACCTCTATAAGGTCACCCCTTAGCCTCTGATGCTCCAGGGAACACAGCCCCAGCCTGTACAGCCTCCCCCTAGAGCTCAAATCCTTCAACCCTGGCAACATCCCTGTAAGTCTTTTTAAACTCTCAAGTTTCACAATATCTTTCCTATAGGAAGGAGACCAGAATTGTACGCAGTATTCCAACAGTGGCCTAACCAATGTCTTGTACAGCCGCACAATGACCTCCCAACTCCAGGGTAAATGCAGAACGATTGTTTCTCCTTGGAGCGAGTCTAGGATCAGAGAGCATAATCTCAGAATGAGGGGTTTTATATTTAAAACAGATGAGAACTTGCTTTTAAGTGATTGCTTTTATGATGAAAAAACATTCCACAATCCTTCAAAAATAAACAAGCGGGAAATGTACACCTGGGATGAGGGAATGATGAGGAAAATGGTCACTGAGAAAGGTTTTGAGGGTAGGTGGTTTTGGGCAGGGACAAGGACAGGGCAAGAAAATTAAGGTGGGGAATATTGATTCAGTCACGATCCTATTGATTGACAGAGCCCACTCAAATGTGTGAACAGCCTACACTTTTCCTATTTCTTATGGTCTTTGGATGTCTGGAAACGATGCCCCAACAGCTGAAGGCTGTCACAGTGTTGAGCTGCAGGAGTGAAGTTGGCCAAAGTAAAAGGAAACTCTGAAGGGCTGGGAGGATTGGAGATTTATGGCAGGATAAGGACACAAGGATATGTGGATAAGTGCTAGGATTTTAAACAAACTTTTTTAAAAAATGCTAGAGAAACTCAGCAGATCTGCAGATTGCACAGGCTGGCGCAACATCGAGGGCTAAAAGGCCTGTAATGTGCTGTAATATTCTATAAATGTCTGGCAGTATCTGTCTGGAGGGAAATAGTTATGTTTCGAGAAAGATTTGACTCTTCTTCAGGACAAGAATTATGAACTTTATGCTGAATAATGGGAATTCAGTATCGATCTTAATATGTAAGCAGCAATTATTGAAGGATGTGGTAATTGCAATAGAGATTTGGACAAATTTCAGCTAAGGGAGCATGTGTCAGAGGCTAATAAAGGTGGTGTAATCTGCTGATAAAGCGGGAGGATTAATGTAGGAAAGCAAGTGAGCAATGTTGCAAAGCTGGAAATAAGTGGTCTTGATGTATAGAATACAGGATATTTTCAGATAAAGCTTTGGAGTTGAATATCATCTTATGTCTGTGAAATATTCGATAGGACTTACCATACGTATATAGTATCATTTTGCACTCAATGAGATCCCATAAATAATGATAAAGTAATGGTTAAGTTCATACAGTTCTGTTGGTGTTGACTGAGGGAGGAACTTTGACCACAGGACAAAACAAAATGCGTGATCCAAGTAATAATATAGAGAGCCTTTAGCAGCAACTAGAATATATGGGGTGTGGACTTCATGCGACGTCTCATCTGAGAGACAAGAAACACAAATATTACAAATTTTCTGTAAAGTTGTGCTGTATTGACAACATTGATGATGATCTGAAATTTACAACCTCCAAATTAAGAGCTCAGAATGCTACAAAGTGTACAGGGTTGGTAATCTTGCATCATTCCTCCCCTTCATTTATATGTCAACATTTTAGAATTATAAAGTAATCAACATGTCTGAAGTGTTGTGCTAACACTGGATGCAGGCTGGGTACTGCTAAAATCAATGTCATGCCGAGAGGTAATCACGTTCAATGAGGGGTTGTGTCAGAAGTTCAGTGAGGTTGGTCAGATCTGAAAGATGTGTTTTTTGAACCAAATTTTCAGTTAGATTTTCTTTGACATTTGCAATCCCTGGTGATGAGGATTAATGAATACAGTGCTTAAAAAATGGATAACAAGTGTTGAGGGAGCATTTCCTATTCCTTTTAATGGAGGAAAATAAGTTATCTTAAACTGATTTGACTATTTCATAGAGTTTAAATTTCCTTGCTGGAAGGAGATGCTGTTAGTGCTCATATGATTTATGTCAACACATTTTCCTTCATTCTGTTTGGAGGATTATTAGTTCATCAGACTAGAATGTCTCACTCCCTGATAGTTGTTCCTTGCATTTTATATGTGGTCGCGAGCAATTTTATAATGTTGTTGACAATGACAAATTATTTTGCTGTTTATAATACCATGTATTATTATTCTGTGCTTTGGAATGTATCACAATGCTCTGAAAATGAATGTGAATGCCATGTGGACCTAATCAACTCTTTATCTCTTAGGTCGAAAAGCTGACACCAGGTGTAATTTACTTGGGCCATATTCCCAAAGGATTCTTTGAACCCGCAATCGAGAAATACTTCTCCCAGTTTGGAACTGTTTTAAGAGTTCGACTTTCACGCAGCAAAAAGGTAATGAAAGTGTATGGTGGAAAATGCCATATTAAAGCATGAAGCTCTTTAAAAATTGGAGTCGCATTTTATTTAATCATCTATGAAAGATTCCGAGTGAAGCATTTTTTAAATATAATTGTCCTCAAACCATCTAGTGGCAGTTCTCACCTTGAGAGAGAAAATGCTCATGCAATCACATTGTCATTTATGTTTACATTGGTGTGAATTAATTTTTGGATGGGCATTATTAAAACTAGTATTATCTGCAATACCTACAAACTCTGATCCAAAAATAAGGTGTAGAAACCCAGACTTTTCATTTATCAGGATTCATTTACACACAGCCAATCTCAGTGTATATACAGCATGGTGAGTTATTGCCAGCCAGTGTCTCTGCTCACGTAAAACATATAACAGAAATTTTGTCATGGGATTGTACATCAAGAGAGGTAGGATTTGAATGCTCCAAAATTAATATTTTGGGGAGCAAAATTACATCATGTGGAGCTAGTGCAGCACAAGTGTAGTTACGAACAAAAACAAAAATTGCTGGAAAAACTAAACCAGTCTGGTAGCATCTGGAAAGAAAATAGAATTAACGTTTTGAGTCCTTTGACCATTCTTAATGTATGAAAGTTTAATTTAGATGCTAATGGTTAAATGTTGCTAACTCAATCTGTTTAAATGTTAGCAGAACTACAGTGAGTATATCCAACTCTTCAGTAATGTTTACATGAGCGGAGATATAGTTAATGAATTCAGTTCTTGGCAGTATTGTTCAACATCTAGACTACAGAATTAACAGACAAAATCTAAAATGTCTTTAAGCTGCTGAATTCATTTGAGTAAATATCACTTGCAGACGTTCAAATGCAAAATTGGAAAGTAATTGCAATTATCTCTCTAGTCAGCTTGTGAAATGACTGTACAAATTAGATTATTGATTTGATAAACTGCATATTGAATGGTGTTCATATGGGTAAAATGTCAGAATGCAAAATTTTACAGAGCAATTTCTGGAAAAAATTGGACAAAGTAGGCACTCATAGGAGCAGGAATAGACTGTTCAGCCAGTTGAACCCTCTGTCTTTCAAAATAGGTCATGGTTGATCATTTCCACAATGCCATCTTCCTGCACTGTCCACATTGCAAGTTGTAATTTGTGTCCAGAAATCCACCATCTACAAGGTTCAAGTCGGGAATGTGGTGGAGTACTCCACGTTCGTTTGGATGAGGGTGGTTCTAACAACATGCAAGAAGCTTAACACCATCCAAGACAAAACAGCCTGTTTGATTCACACGTTTGATTAGATTAGACTTACAGTGTGGAAACAGGCCCTTCGGCCCAACAAGTCCACACCGACCCGTCGAAGCGCAACCCACCCATACCCCTACATTTACCCCTTACCTAACACTACGGGCAATTTAGCTTGGCCAATTCACCTGACCCGCACATCTTTGTGACTGGGAGGAAACCGGAGCACCCGGAGGAAACCCACGCAGACACGGGAAGAACGTGCAAACTCCACACAGTCAGTCGCCTGAGTCGGGAATTGAACCCGGGTCTACAGGCGCTGTGAGGCAGCAGTGCTAACCACTGTGCCACCGTGCATCCACAAATATCTGTTTCATCCAGCGCTGATGCTCAGCAGCATCAATGCTAACCATTAACAGATGCACTGAAGGAATTCACCAAGATTCCTTAGACAGCAGCTTTAAAACCCAAGACCATTTTCATTCAGAAGGACAAGGGCAGCAAATACATGGGAATGCCAACACTTATGGATTCCCCTCCAAAGCATTCACCATCCTGACATGGAGATATATTGCCGTTCTTTCAGTATCATTGGGTAGAACTCTTGGAGCCCCCTCTTTAATGGCATTGTGGGTCTGCCTATTGCAGTCGAATGCAGCAGTTCTAGATGCAGCTCATCACAACCTTCTCAGGGACAGCTAAGGGTGTCAATAAATACTGAACCAACTAGTCACCAGCATCTAACCTAATCTATCTACTCATGATCATCAGTGATGAAAGGTGTCATTAACAGTGCTCTCAAGCAGCAATTGCTTAGCAATAACCTGCTCATTGACACTCAGTTTGGTCACTCAGCTTTCAATTTCATTACAATCTTGGTTCAAACATGGAGAAAAGAGCTGAATTCATGAGATGGAAGTGATTAACCTTGAAATCAAGGACACATTTGACGAAGTGTTGTATCAAGAGCTCCATATTAATGGGAATCAGAGAGGAAACTGCCCACAGATTAGTGACATATGTAACATAAAGGAAGATAGTTGAGGTTTTTGGAAGTCAATCAGCTAAGCTCGAAGACACCCATGCAGGAGTTCATCAGTGTAGGTATTTTCAATCAGCCTGTGTAGATATTTTATTAAGCACATTTGTAGCAGATGGGACTTGAATCAGGCATTTAGACCAGTGGTAGGACTGCCACCACTGTGCCAGTAGGCACAGTTCCTCAGTGTTCTAGGCCCAACCATCTTCAGGTCCTTCATCTATGACCTTCCCTCCATCATAAGGTCAGAAGTAGGGATGTTCACTGATAATGGCAGTGTGTTCAGTGTTCCCAACTCCTCAGATACTGAAGCAGTCTCTTATCTGACTGCAGCAAGACCTGGACTACATCCAGGTTTGGGATGAAAAGTGGCAAGTAACACTCATGCCACAGAAATACTAGGCAGTGCTTATCTCCAATAAGAGAGAATTTGACCAATCTTAACGTGATTGAACTGAATCCCCCACTATCAACATCCTTGGGATGATCATTGACCAGAAAGTAAAGTGGACCAGCCATGTAAATACTATGGCTACAAAAGCAGATCAGAGGCTCGGAATTAAGTAGTGAGTAACTGAACTCTTACCTCCGGCCATCAGTTCCATCAGCACTCTAAGCTTGACATCATCCAGGTCAAAATAGCCCATTTGATTGAATCGCATCTAGGAGTATTCACTTCCTCCATTACTGCCCATTAGCAGCAGTATGTACCATCTACAAGATGCATTGCAGAAATTCACCAAGGTATCTGGGATGGTGCCATTCAAAGCCATGACGTCTACACCTGCCTACAGGACAAGTGCAGTGGGTCCTTGTGAACATTGGGATCTGCAAGTACCTTTCTAAACCACTCGCCATCCAGGCTTGTTCTTTCAATATTGTTAGGTCAAAATCCTCAAACTCCATCCCGAACAGCATTGTAGGCCTGCTTTATCTGCTTGTTTTGCACTGACTTCCACTTTGCTGTGACTGTCCTCCTCAATGTTTCATTCAAATAAGTACTCTTTTGACTGTGTAATAGGCTCCTGTTGCCTCATTCCCACCATAATAGTTTAAGTCCATCCCACTATTCTGTTTATTTTGTCTGTGTTGTATATATTTGTTTCTTTGCCACTTAAACTTCCTCAGTCTCACCAGATTTTGAAAGTATTAAAACAATATATTGATGTTGTGCCTGTTATACATTCTTGAAGATTAATATATGATCAAACTGAATTCCTGTCAGTTCCATTTCTTTTATCATGTCACAAAATGTGAGATTCCATTGGAAAGTTGGATTTCAGTTTTTCTTTTATTTCTTTAAATTGCTTCAGTCTACATTGTTTGAATAAAACAGCAGGCAATAGGATTTGCACCATCTTACATACTTGAAACTTTTATCTTGGAGGACTTTTCGAAAGCCAGTGAAAATTAGAGTAGTGTCTATTACTGTGATCAGTTTGGGAGGCCTGAAACCAAATGTTTTACAATTATTGATAACAAGGGTTTGTTTTAGGTATACTAATTTTTTAGAAATCTTCTCAATTCTTTTCTTTTACTAAACATTTTTTACTTCACTCAAGGGATATGGGTATCTTTGGCTAAGCCAGCATTTATTGCCCATTGAGTTTGCCCAGAGAGCAGTTAATTGTCAACCGTGTTGCTGTGGGTCTGCAGTCACATAGGCCAGACTAGGGAAGGATGGCAGTTTCCTTGCCTAAAGGACATTAGTGAACCAGCTGGGTTTGTCTGATAATCGGCAACGGTTTCACAGTTGTCTTAAGATGCTTAATTCCAGATTTGTTTTATTGAATTCAAATTCTATCATCTGCCATGGTGAGATTTGAACCCAGATCCCCACAATGTTAACTGAGTTCTGAATTAATAGTCTAATGATAATACCACTAGGCTGTAATTTTAAACTAACTTCCCAAGCTTTAGAATCAAGTTTTCTGTTTTGTTTATTCCTTAGTCTTGTTTGGATCACTTATTGAGAATTATACCTCCCAGAAAACAATTACTTGAACTGCACCTTCCATTTGTAGAATGACAGTGGAAGAAATCTTGGAACAAATAATTTATCAGTTAAGTTGATAGGATTTACAAAGGATTATCTTTTTTTAAGAAAGATTTTTTTTCTCATTAGAAATGTGCTGATTGTGAAGAGAAATCTTTGGGGGGAAAATTGTTAATTTACAACCTTGTTGTTAAACTGCTGTCAGATCAGTTTACAGTTGCTAAGCAACAAACATTTGATTCAGTTTCTAATTCTTACCAAAGCTGATATACATGTGGCTCAGGTACAATTTGAATATTACATGTTTTATTTTAAACTATAGACTGGAAACAGCAAAGGATATGCTTTTGTGGAGTTTGCATGTGAGGAAGTTGCCAAAATCGTTGCAGAAACAATGAACAACTATTTATTTAATGAAAGGCTCTTAAAATGTAAGTATTTGACAGTAAACATTTCAAAATTAGAGTTTAATGTTAATGTTCTACAAACTGGCTCCCTGCCCCGTGGCTTACTGAGATTATCGTCACTGTCTGAAATCATTCCCTTTGACTGGTTAATGAACAACACATGGTGCTTCGAGAAATTTTGACTTTATCCTTTCCATTTCTTATTGGCATTGATTCATACCTGGGGATAATCCTAAATGCGATAGGTCGTCTTCGGTAACTCCTAGATGACCATTCTTTATGTGCAAGCCACAGTGAGTGCAACTGGAGTGAGAATAAAAGTTGGATTTGTTCCACCCTTTACACACACGCAGCATATTTGACACAAATGCTTTCTATGGGGCCATTAAGTCAAAAACAAGAACTCTGATTCCACAATCTCCACATTTCTACATCTAGCTAGGCCATTCCAATGCCTCAGAACCATTCCTCTCGCCCACCAAGCCAAATTTCTCTTAGGATTCCTGCCCTAACCGAACTTGGATATTTATTCTTTATTCTTGTAACTCCTTTCATCCCCTCTCTATTCCTCACCTCCCATGACACGTGCTTGCTGCTCCCTGAGCCTAATTACTATCAAATTATTCAAAAGCCAAATTGCCGCCTTTGTCTCTGTATAAATTGATATTGTTAGCTGTTCCTTCTCCTCCCATTCTGCCATCATTGCCACCACTGACTCTCCTCAAAAACAAATGCATCCTTGATCCTGCTGTATTTGTATTTGAAGGCAAACATGCATGTCTGTATCTACATTTTCACTTAGGGTGAATTATGGCCTCCTTCAGACAGATGATGAAAATTATTTGTTTAATGTTCTTTCATCATCAGGCTGGGAAATCAAAACTTGGGAGAATAGGTGGGGTGTGGTGAACTCCAACATGCTCCATCATGTATCTTTATTTTACATTAGCAAGAGTCACTGAAACAGATCGTGTGTGCTTCCTTTTAATTGATCAGTAGTGTATGGAAACATAAAGAAAGCTGATTAAATTACATAATTTCTGATTTGCTTTGGTGCATTTTTGTACATTAAAATGCATCAGAAATACACATTGTCAATATTTTCACATCCAAAGATAGAGTGCAGCAGTTTTCACCCAATGTGCCATGGCACACAAGGTAAGAAAATCGCCACTTCACCCAAGTCTCGAGGCTATAGCCACACTTCTGATCTCCTCTAAAGCCTCTGCGTTTATTGTTGAAGGCAGTTTCTGGTGACACCAGGTACCTCTATCGTCTGTACATGCGCACGCCTCCATGCAAGTATAGACATCTGATATCATGCTTGCATGGACGTTGGCATCAGGTTGGTTGAATAAAGTGCTATGGAATTGTTTGTCTCATTAAAGTGTATCTTGATACTGGAAAGTTTGGTCATCCCTCATGTAGTAAATATGTTTAATTGTCATATTTTTCAGGTCAGGTTCTTCCACCAGAAAAAGTACATGCACAACTTTTTGAAGGTAGCCATACATCTTTTAATAAGCCGAGGTTCCCGGCTGTTGCTCGCTACAACAAGAAAAGAACACCAGAGCAAGAAAGTGTGATGTCCAAGAGACTCCTTGCAAAAGAAAGGCAGTTACGGAAAAGGCTTGCTGAGAAAGGAATTGACTATGACTTTCCTGGTTTTGTAAGTTTTCTTCAAGTATTGAGTCCTCATTATGATTATCATTCTTTTAATTTTTATATCATTACAATAGCAGATTGGTTGCAAGATTCTCTGATTGTGTTTAAATTCCTTTAACTTTGGTAAGTGTAACTGGAAATTCCTTTCATTGTAAAACATTTCTGCCTTTTTTTTATTTGCTATTTACTTATACAATAAACTTTGGTTTTGTGGGGAGATAATTTCTTTGTGCCGCAACTTTTCCTTACCCTATTTTAAATCTATTTTTGAAACAGAATAGCTTTAAATGATTCCTTTACACTTACCAATATGGATATAAAGGTGTGGCTGTGAGCATATCTAATTTGGGGTGGGTACATTTCTTGATTAAAACCATGAAGATTAGTGCATGACATTCAAAAGAATGTTTCTGTACAAGGTTTGAATGTAAATATCTTTTAATCAGCCTGTTCAGATATGTTCTGGCACATGTAGATCAGGAAGGATTTGAACCCAGGCCTTCTGGCCTACAAATGGATTAGTTCACCCTAAGAGCCTCTGAAGCTTTGAATGTATCAATCTGAGCTTAAAATGTCTTCATCTGTGATCTTGCATAAATTATTGAGATTCTCCCCATTTCCAAAATCTTGTATTGTTGGCAAAACTTTTGTTTTTGAAAAAGTGTTTTATTTATCATGCAAGGAATTATTATTTCTTACTCTTTAGGCTGCAGTGTTGCCTCAAATGAAAAAGCAAGTGTGCACAGAAATGAATGACACAGTAAATAGCCAGGTAAGCTGAAAACCTTATCCAGGAACTGACTGATTACAGTAATTATTTGATGCCTATGTTGTTCTGCAATGTCCGTATGTAACTTTCAATTTAGAGGTTATTGCTTTACAGTGTATGGCTCATTAAAGCCTGCCAGGATCAATTATCAAATCTGTTAGACCAAAATCATAGAAGGATCCCACTGTCCTTTAAGTCATTTTGCAGTTGTACAGGATATTGATTAGGCCACTTTTGGAATACTGTGTTCAATTCTGGTCTCCCTGCTATCGGAAAGATGTTGTGAAACTTGAAAAGATTCAGAAAATATTTACAAGAATGTTGGTGGGGTTGGAGGGTTTGACCTATGGGGGGTGGGTGCTACTTTACCTGGAGTATCAGAAGCTGAGGGTTGATCTTCTCGAAGTTTATAAAATCATGAGGGGCATGGTTCGAGTAATAGGGTATTTTCCCCCAGTGTAGAGAAGTCCAAAATGAAAGGGTTAGGGTTTAAGCTGAGAGGGGAAAGATTTAAAAGGGACCTGAACGGAAAGATTTAAAAGGGACCATGCCCAGATGATGGTGCATGTATGGATTGAGCTGCCAGAGGAAATAATGGATGCTGGTATAATTACAACATTTAAAAGGCATCTGGATGGTTAAACAAAGAGGAAGAGTTTAGAGGGATATGGGCCAAATTCTGGCAAACAGGACTAGATTAATTTAGAATATCTGGTCAGCATGGATGAGTTGGACCAAAGGGTCTGTTTCCATGATGTGTGTCTCTATCACTTTAAGTGGCATGGATTCTTCTTCTCAGTTTCCCATTAAGTCCTTTAATTCAACGTGGTGTATCAGTAAACTCCAGTGATACCTTTCAGGTCTACCCAGCTCGCAAATCTATGGTCTATGCCTTTAGTTCACCACTTTTAACACAGAATAGTAGCTGATCATTTCTGACAAGAAATGCAGAGATCTCCAAATCAAATTGGAACATTAATGTTCATGTGTCACTACAAAAGACAGTGATAAAAAGACAGTAACAGAAGCCAGCAAAAAAAAATGGAAATGCAGTTGCTGACTTCCGGCTCCTTAACTAGATCTCCAGTAAAATTGCTGAGATCAATATCCTGTACATCCTTTTTAAGTTTCCCTTCTCTGCACCTCCCATTGGTCTTGTAAACTACTAGCTTTGTCCTGTCCTCATGAACTAAATAGACTATCTCAACAATCCTATGTGCCAAATTTCACATGCAACAGCATTTACCTGGCAAAACCTCAGAAGGAGATGGGATTCATTGCCTCATAAAAAGATAGAAAAAAGGAGCGGGATAGGCCATTTATTCCTTTGAGCCAACTCTGCTGTTTAATATGATTATGGCTGAACATACAACTCAGTACCTTGTTCCTGCTTTCTCTCCCATACCCTTTGACCTCTTTTGCCTAAGAGCTATATTTAACCCCTTCTTAAAATTATTCCATGTTTTGACCTCAGCTGCTTTCTGTGGCAGAAAATGCCTTAGGCTCATTACTGTCTGGGTCCAGAAATTTCTCCTCATCTCAGTCCAAAGTGACCTAGCCTTTATTTTTCGACTGTGACCTCTGGCTATGAGCTTCCTGGTCATCGGGAACATTCTTCCTGCCCTGTTGTTTTATCCAATCTAAAGTTTTAATGCTGTTAGAATTTTATGGGTTTCTGAATCTCCTCTCATTCACTCTAAACCAATCCAGTTATACTTCAGTCCTGTATCCCAGGAAACTTTTATTGCATTCTCTCCACAGCCAGGATGTCCATCCTCAAATAAGGAGACCAAACATATACATGGTTTTCCAGAGTGATCTCATCAAAGCCCCATGCAATTGCAGCAAAACATCCCTGCTCCTGCACTCCAACTCTATCACTATGAAGTCAAACATACCATTTTCTGCCTTCTCTGTCTGCTGCACCTAACTGCTTATGTTCAGCAACTGCAGTACAAAGATGCAAGTTTTGTTGCACCTTCCCCTTTCACAAACAATCACCATTCAGATAATCTGTTGTCCAATTTTTACTACCAAAGTGGATAACCTCATATTTATCTACATTATACTTTGTCTTGCATTTGCCTACTCACTCAACTTATCCAACTCACACTGAAAAAACTCTGCTAATTGTTAATCTAAAAATTACATAAGTTATACCCTAATGGTTTTAAACCTAGCATTCTAAGTTGAAACACCAATATTAATTGTATGTTGATATTTTTCCACTAATTAGATTTGTAAATGTTTTGGTTAGAATTAAGAATGTAAATTCTGTGCTGGTCCTCAAGTCTTCAGTGGAAGAGGATCCAATAATGAGTATCTTAGATTTGTTATTTTCCCCTATCGTCCAGTTAAGAAGTTGATTGGTTGGTTTCTAATACTTACATTTTGAACTATGACATTCACTGCTGCTAAGTATAATCAGTGCATAGATTCATAATTTGCCAAAATGTTTTTTGTGTTCAGAATCTGACTTTTATTTTCAATCGTGACCATTGCGCTATAGTGTCTTGTCCATGTCTATTATTCACATGTGTCTTGACAGTAACAGTTGGGAACAACTCTCAGCTCAAGCCAGGTCTGATCATGAACATGCCCAACCACAAAATAAGCACATATGTTAAATGTGTCCATTCTTAGTTCAAGATTGAGATTAATTGTAACAGTTCTGCCATCCTGTTGGGCATCACGTTGCTTCTGGCCTGTGTTCTCAGATATTTGCTATCAGGAGAAGAAAGTATAAATTCTGTCTGCATAATGTACCTGGTCAAGTTTTTCAGAAAACAACTTATCCAGTTAATTGTTTCCTGCATGTGACCCACAGCACTGTTATTTTTCTTTATCAGGTATTCCCTTTGAAAGTAACTGTTGAAAACTCTTTACCAACTTTTCTTCAATGGATTACAGATCATGACTGACTATGGGCAGGAAAGGGAGGTTCTCCTTGTCTCCCATCTGAATTTTTTGGCAATTATCCTTGATCAGTGTTCACCAACTATTAACCTATCTCCCCACTAGAAACATGTTCTGATTTGCTGTATCAAACTTTTCATAAATTTGAAAAATGCTCCTAAATCTTCCCCTAAACTTACTTACCCATAAGGAGTACAATTCTCCAGTCTGTTCAAGTACTATCCTGCTAATTTTATAGCAGAATTGTCATAGTCTTTGAATGTCTCACCTTAGTCTCTTGACGCAGGGTATATTTTTGAACCTGATACTAAATTCTATATTTCATTTGTTAATCTTAACCATTTTCTTAGGATGTGACTCCTGTCTGCACACCAACTACTCTAAAACAACGGCAATCTTTAAAGACACTTGATGATACAGATGATGAAATCACATTCAAGATACAGCCTGCTGAAAGGACTGCCAAAAAAGAGCAAATCGACTGAAAAAGTGCATAAAACGAACAAGTTAAAGAAAACAAAAAGAAAAACTCGTGCCAAGTGAAGTTTGAACAATTTTAAAATGAGGAATCGGAAAAGACACATTGGTTACCTTTGCAGGAAGTTAGGATCTACCGCTCATTGCTATGTATTGTTGTGAAGAGTGCTACCGAAGTGATGTTTTAATTAATTGTTTGGTGCAAGTTTTACATGGAGTATGAACAAATATATTTAGGATGCCCTGATAACTGCTTGTATTAAAGCTGGAAAGTTCTGCAATTCAACAAGTCATTCTTATTTCCCCAAAAATATTCACAAAGCTTAAATACTTTTGTGCAGTAATAATTTTTTTTAAAATGTCAGTTTAGAATGTGGCATTCTAGCCAAAAATTTATTTTAATTAATTTAATTTCCAGTTTTGAATAAACATCTTTGCTCAAAATAGGTGTTTGAAAGTTAAGTTGTTTTATTTTAAATTAAGACTTGTGTGATAAATATTGAAAGCTAAGTTAGAAATCAATAAAAAGGCATGAAATACAGAGAGGTTGCAGTATGTATTAAATCAATTAGCAGATGGAAAGAAAAATATCGCACAATGCCCTTATCGACATACAAGAAGAGGCAACAAGTAAATGCTGTGCTTAAAAGAAACCAGATTTATCTGCTTTGTTTCTTCAGCCTGAATATCTAAAGAAAAATTGGTATCTACTGACATTTTGGTATTGCTAAGATTACATAATATCATTGTCATGAACAGCAGATTTGGTTATTGGACACCATCTTTGTATCTTATGAAATTCAAGGAGAAAGTGAGAACTGCAGATGCTGGAGATCAGAGCTGAAAATGTGTTGCTGGAAAAGCGCAGCAGGTCAGGCAGCATCCAAGGAACAGGAGATTCGACATTTCGGGCATAAGCCCTTCTTCAGGCTTATTCCTGAAGAAGGGCTTATGCACGAAACGTCGAATCTCCTGTTCCTTGGATGCTGCCTGACCTGCTGCGCTTTTCCAGCAACACATTTTCAGCTCTTATGAAATTCAGACTACCTGCTTGAAATCAGCATTCCGGTTACACCCCGATGATTAATGCAGTAGTTAGACTTTGCAGCATTCTGAATCTGCCATGTATACTTTATCACATTTTGTAATTGTCCATATTTAGCAGTTTCATTCATCATACCTTGACATGGAAATAGCCTTATTACTTTTAAGGTTTAATATTTTTCAAAAATGAATTCTAGACTAGAATTGAAGGAAGAAAATTTAACTGGCCTGAAGTAAATTGTTTTCTAGCTGAGCTTCATTCAGTCATTACATACTATACAAACAGGTTGCAGTTGGACAGAATAAATCATGTCGGTCAGCTATTAAGGTTGTTTCTTTCTTCGTGTTTTCTGTATTTGTGAAATGGACAAAAAATTTGTACAGTATAACAATAAACAGTTGATATTTAACTACTGAATTAAATTTATATACATGCAGAGTTCATTACATACAGGAGCGTTGGTGCCTAGCTCTCTCTTATTTTGAATCAAAATCTGGTCTCTCATTTGTTAGGTGTTTGTAAAATGAAGAAAATAGTACTACAAACTGAGTTTTCCTGTGATTCATGCAACATAAATGTACTTCAAGTTTTGTCTAGTTTTGTTATTTTAAGTATGTCTATAAAAATGTTTATAAATCAATTTCATGTAGCTTTCAGTATATCAAAAAAATCTTAAGCTACAATATGTTGTGAGGGCTACTGATTGTGTTTCAATACTAATGAGTTTTTCACTGCTGAGAATTGTCTCTCATGTTGTCTTATTTTCTGACACAAATTTCCTGCATATAAAATTAGAGTGCACTTAAAGGCCACTGCAATGGTCTGGTCTGTGGATAGCAAATAAAGATATTATAAGAATTGCAAAGAATGATATAAGAAAAGGAGAGATTGTAACTTTTCATTGAAGTCTGAACAACTTGAAGCTTATTTTTCTGGAAAACAGGAAGTGAATGAACATTGAACTATAAAAGTTCAGAGAATTGGTCAGCTGTAGGGAAGGTGTTGTCCACTTGTGGGAGAGTAGGGGTCCCAATGAATGGCAATGAATTATAAGAAAGACCTTTACAGACACACTGGTCAGAAAGTGGCACTTGCTAGCGTGTGGAGCAGAGGAGGCAGTTTGAACACAACAGGATAAATGGCCTCCTTCTGTACTGTAATGACTATATGTTTGACAAGTAAGCTCTACAAATAAGGAAGGAGGAAAGGATAGGAAATAATGATAGTTTTAAATAAAGTGGGTGGGAGGAGAATCATGTGGAACACAAACAGCAGCATAGATCTAGGGGAAGAATTGACCCATATCCGTGTGGAGTATCCCATGCAGCAAGTGTGCAAAATAGTGTGAGACACACAAACTTAGCTAACTGTTTCTCCCTTTTCAGAATGCTGAGTTTCTCATTTTTCTAGTTCTTAGTATTAATAAGCTTATTGATCGATTAGATGGTTCACATCCATTTTTTAGTAATATTTTCTGACTGAACAAGAGAGACTTTGTTGTAAGTCTTTTATGGAGCCTCTCAGTTTTTATGATACTTTGCTATATATTTCGAAGTCTTTTAAGTTTGATTTGCTGCATTTCTACTTTGCAGCCACCAATAGGGTAGTAGAAACTAAACAACACGAAGAATGTGTGCTGAAAGCAAAAGATCTTTCTGATGTTTAGATATTATAAAAATAGGTTTATGTGTCGTTTTAGTTGTGTATATCTTGACAGATTTCCTTGTATTTTTCTGGAGACAATGCATTGCCTACTTAGGGAAGAGAAAAGATTAGAAAGGCTGTGAAAGCACCAATTATTATTTAATGAGGTGATCCTGATATTCAGATTGATTTCGTTTTGGTTCACACACTGTTGTCTGCCAGCTGGCTTCAACTTCACTGCATTTTTCAAACAAATCAGAATATGCAACTGATGTTTTAAGCCTTTTAGCTTGGAGTGATCACATTTAATTTATCTGACAACCTTGTCTTAATTTGGGGCTTTCATAATGGTTCTGACTTAATGCTGTGAGATTGCCCAGAAATTCCTGATTCTGGGCAGACATGAGGTCAGACATTCCAACTGGTTGTTCCAGTTAGCTTATTCTGTGCCTCTGTTGGAACAAGTTATAATTGTGCTTTACCGACATTCAAAAAGCAATGGTTTGGATCATGTCTGATTTTAGAAATGTCTTGGGTGCAGTACCAAAAATATGAAGAATGGAAGATGTTCATGCTCCAGTTTATGCTAATGTAACAAGTTAGAGAACAGAGAGCAAAAAACAAACAATATAGTAGTGAGGGAACATTTTGCCTAGTCTTGTTTAATTGGTATGTTTCAGCAAATTTATACAACAAATATTGCTATAAAGCATGACATAAATACCAATTAAGTTTGTGTGACCTATTTATAACACATTCCAAGATTTCACAGGAGCAAACATCAAATTAAAATTGGTTCCTAGTACATTGGGATACACACAGCTAGATTTTGGTTGTAGGTCTATTGAATATGCAAGGCAGAAATAGTCAAGTTCAAGTTCCTTTTTTCACCTCTTTCTCTATTTAGCTTTCATTTACTGTCTAATAAGAATATTTTTGTAAAATTTCACATGCTTTACAATTTAATCTCCCCTTGCTTCACAGAGGATATCCCTGAAAACTACATCAATGCTAAATGGAACCAAACCAGCAATGGAAAATACAAGGAATGCAAATATTTACACTAGGTGGCAGCAGTTTGGTGCTTTAGTGCAATGAATAAAGCAATTACCCATGGTGCTTTACACATTTGGCAGCTCCTGTTATGAAAAGGCTCACTGGTGTTCTTTGTTTAATGCATAAACTGGCACTGAATCAATCGCTACCCTTGTTAGAGCAAACTGCTAGATCTTGTGCTACCACAAAAAGATGAAGTAGTTGAGGTCAATTGTAGTTGTCATTGTGAAAGCAAACCACACAAGTTGCAAGATTTCATTTTACAGTGGTTACGTAGATCAACATGACACTGAACAGAAGTGTTACCTTAGGCTTTCTGAAACTAATTAAAATTCCAGCGAAGGAGATGCACAGATTGAAGAAAGCCCAGCCCTGGTTTGGCAACTTCAAGATCACAGGGAGTTCTGATTGTTACCTGGTAAATGGAACAAAACAATCACGGTTAAACCTAAGTCAGATAATGTGCATGCCCATGCTCGAATTGACTGGTTCACTCTCATAGTCGTTATTCATGACCTGTGCTGGAGAATGTTTGTGTGCTTATTAATTGAGGGTGGAGTTGGATTGATTGTAAAGCCAATATGATGAAAAATACCTAAATATTACTATCTGGGTTTCTTCATGAAAAATAGCTTCTTAGATGAGGTACTATCCCCATAGAGTATAGAATACTTACCTTGTGAATCAGCTGTGGGAGTCTTGAGAGTATGAGCCGGAGGTCAACTGGGAAGGTAGACTCGGATATAAAATACTTATCTCATGAATCAGCAGGGCGAAGGTTAAGCAGGAGTAGAAGCAGACATGGGGACTGCTGGGTAAATGAACTAATATATTTGGGCAGTGGCTAAACCCAAAACAATACATGTGTACTGTCTCCTACCTGTCGTCGTCCTCCAACCAAAAAAATGTTTGTGTGGAGGATTGATAACTTATGGTTTATTTTTAACCTCTTTTGCCAATTAAGAGCAGAGGGGATGGAGGCCAAGGCAGTTGCATGCTCCTCTTGCAGGATATGGGAGGTAAGGGTCACCACTGGTGTCCCTGTTGACTTTGCCTGCAAGAAAGCACCCAATTCCAGCTCCTCAAAGACTGAGTTAGAGAGTTGGAGCTGGATGAACTTCGGATCATTCAGGAGGCTAACAGAGTGATAGAGAGGAGTTATAGGGAGGTAGTTACACCTAAGTTACGGGATAAAGGTAGCTGAGTTATTGTCAGGCAAGGGAAAGGGAAGAGGTAGGGACCCAATGTGGCCATTCCCCTCAATAATAAGTACACCGTTTTGGGTATTGCTGGGGTAGGGACCAACCAGCCACAGCGGCCAGGTCTCTGTTGCTCAGAGGTAAGGTGAGGGAGGGGGGGAAGCGCGGATTGGGAGAGCGACAGTAATAGGGGATTAAATGGTTAGAGGAACAGACGGGAGATTCTGTGGTCGCAAGCGAGATTCTTGGATAGTTTGATGCCTGCTTGGTGGATGTCTTGGATCAGGTTTGCAGGATTTTTAAGGGGAGAGTGAGCAGCCAGAAATTATGGTACACGTTGGTAACAATGACATTGGTAGGAAAAGGGATGAGGACCTGAAAGGTGAATCTCAGGAGTAAGGTTGGAAGCTAAAAGGCAGGATGAGCAGAGTAATAAGCTAAGGATTGCTACCAGTGCCATACGCTAGAGAGGCTAGGAACAGAGAGTGAGTGCATATAAACACGTGGCTGCAGAGCTGGTGTAGAAGGGAGGGCTTCAGATACGTGGAATATTGGGATACCTTCTGGGGAATGTGGGACCTATACAGGAGGACGAATTGCACCTGTGGATGGCATGATGGCTCAGTGGTTAGCGCTGCTGCCTCACAGTGCCAGGGTCTTGGGTACGATTCCAACCTCGAGCGACTTCTCCCTGTGTCGGCATGGGTTTCCTCCCACAATCCAAAGATGTGCAGGTTAGGTGAATTGGCCAAGCTAAATGCCCATACTGTTCAGGGATGTGTAGGTTAGGTGCATTAGGGGAAAATGTAGGGTAATGGGTGGGATAGTCTTCGGAGGGTCGGTATGGACTTGGGCTGAAGGGCCTGTTTCCACACTGTAGGGATTCTAACTGTAATTCTGAACTGGAAGGACACCAATATCCTGGGTGGAGGGTTTGCTAGAGCTCTTCATGAGGGTTTAAATTAGTGTAGCAGGGGGATGGAAACCAGAACTCAGATCAGGGGATGATGTAGCTAATGAACAGGTAAACACAGCATGCAGAGCGTTTGTGAGGAAGGATAGACAATTGTTCAGGCAAAGTTGCAGTCAATGTGTTGTGTTGAAGTATGTCTATTTTAAGAAGTATCAGGATCAGGGTGATGAACTTAGAGCATGAATCAGTACTTGAAACTATGTTAGTAGCCATTACGGTGACTTGGATATCACAGGGGCAGGAATGGTTGTTGGATTTTCTGGGGTTTAGTTGTTTAAAAAGGAGTAGGGAGGGAGATAGAAGAGGTGGGGGATAGTATAATCCTAGTATAGCCCTAATCAGGGATAGTATAGCTGCAGAAAGGGAGGTTGTTGAGGAGGATTGTCTACTGAGTCAGTATGGGTGTAAGTCAGAAACAGTAAAGGAGCAGTCACTTTATTAGGAGTTTTCTACAAACCTCCCCCCCCCCAACCCCAATTGGGAGGCAGAGTTTGGAAAGTTGCAGAAGTAACAAGGTTGTTGTCATGGCTGACTTAAACTTTCCTAAATTGATTGGAAACTCATTAGTGCAAATAGTTTGGATGGAGAGATTTTGTCAGGTATATCCAGAAAGGATTCCTGACTCAATATGTAGATACAGGGGAGGCCATTTTGGATTTGGTGCTTGGCAGCAAACCAGGTCAGGTGTCAGATCTCTCAGTGGGAGAACATTTTGTTGATAGTGATCACAACTCCCTGACCTTTACTATACTCATGGAGAGGGATAGGAGCAGACGGTATGGAGAAGTATTTAATTGGGTGGGGGGGGGAATTACAATGCTATTAGGCAGGAACTGTGGAGCATAAATTGGGAATAGATATTCTCAGGGAAATGCAGGAGATTGTTTAGGGAGCACTTGCTGTGACTGCTGGATAGGTTTCTCCCACTGAGGCAAGGAAGGGATGGTAGGTTGAAGGAACCTTGGGGGACAAGAGATGTGGAACATCTAGTCAAAGGAAGAAGGAAACTTTTTTAAGGTTGAGAAAGCAAGAATCAGACTGGGCTCTAAAGGGTAACAAGGTATCCAGGAAGGAACTGAAAAATGGACTTAAAAAGCTAGAAGGGGGCATGAAAATCCCTTGATGGCTAGGATTAAGAAAAGCCTAAAGGTGATCTACATTTCAGTGAGGAACAAGAGGATGGCCAGAGTGAGGGTAAGGTTGATCAGGGATAATGGAGGGAACTTGTGTCGGAGGAGGTGGGGTGTCCTTAATGAATACCTTGCTTCAGTATTCACTACTGAGAAGGACCTTGCCATTTGTGAGGACAGTGTGAAACAAGCTAATATACTCAAACACATTGATGTTAGGAAGGTGGATCTGCTGGAAATTTTGAAGCACCTGAGGATAGGTAAGTCCCCTGGGCCAGACGGGATACCTCCAGGGGAGTGAGGGAAGCAACGGAAGAGATTGCTGCAGCTTTGACAATGATCTTTGCATCCTCACTGTCCACCAAATGATTGGAAGGTGGAAGATGTTACTTTCTTATTCAAGAAAGGGTACAGGAATAACCCTGTGATTTACAGACCAGTCAGTCTGACATCAGTGGTGAGCAAATTATTGAGGAGGATTCTGAGAGACAGGATTTTTGATTATTTGGAAAAGCATTGTTTGATTAGAGATAGTCAGCATGGCTTTGTGAGGGGAAGGTCATGCTTCACAAACCTTATTGAATTCATTGAGGATGTGACAAAACACATTGATGAAGGTAGAGTAGTGGATGAAGTGTATATGGATTTGAGCAAGACATTTGATAAGATTCCCCATGGTAGGCTCATTCAGAAAGTAAGGATGCATGAGCTCGAGGGATATTTGGCTGTTTAGGTACAGAATTGGCTGGCCTGAAGAAGACAGCAGGTGGTAGTAGATGGAAAGTATTCAGCCTGGCATTTGGTGACCAGTGGTACTCTGCAGGGATCTGTTGTGGGACTTCTGCTCTTTGTGATTTTTATGAATGAATTGGATGAAGAAATGGAAGGGTGGGTTAGTAAGTTCGCCAATGACACAATGGTTGGTGAAGTTGTGGATAGTGTGGAGGGCTGTTGTAGGTTGCAACGGGACATTGACAAGATGCAGAGCTGGGCTGAGAAGCGGTAAATGGAGTTCAACCTGGAAAAGTATGAAGCAATTCATTTTGGGAGGTCAACTTTGAATGTAGATTACAGGGTTAAAGACAGGATTCTTGGCAGCATGGAGGAACAGAGGGATCTTGGGGTCCATGTCCATAGATCCCTCAAAGTTGCCAACCAAGTTGATAGGGTTGTTAAGAAGGTGTATTGTGTGCTGGCTTTCATTAGTAGGGGGATTGACTGAGAGAACTGTGAAGTTATGCTGCAGTTCTACAAATATTCCTGATGAAGGGCTTATGCCTGAAACGTCGAATTTCCTATTCCTTGGATGCTGCCTAACCTGCTGTGCTTTAACCAGCAACACATTTTCAGCTGCAGTTCTACAAAGTCCTGGTTGGACCACTGTGGAACATTGTGTGCAGTTCTGGTCGCCTCATTATAGAAAGGATGTGGAAGTCTTAGAGAGGATGCAGAGATTTACTGGGATGCTGCCTGGACTGGAGGGCATGACTTAGAAAGATTGAGAGAGCTAGGGCTTTTCTCATTGGATCAAAGAAGAATGAGGGGTATGTAGGTTCGTTTGATCTTAGAGTAGGATTAAAGGTTGGTACAACATTGAGGGCTGGAGGGCCTGTATTGTGCTATACTAGTCTATGTTCTAACTTTACTCAGTAGTGCTGTAACACCTTCAGAACAGGATAGCACAGGATACTGGGGTGTTGCTGTTTAACATACTTTTAATCATGTCCATGTAAAATATAAGAATTCACAAGGTTTCCATTTTAATTTGTACAGTTTATCCCACTGAAATAAAACTGAAAACAGTTATGAAATGACTAAATTTAAAGTATGTCGGGTATCAGAGTGCCACTTTGCCAACCAATCACCACCCTTTTCTTATGCAGTATAAATTGTTGCTGCCTTTGAAATTTGGCATTCTTGCATCTGAACTGATGAGTATAGGAAAAAAACCTTTAAGCAATAAACCATTACTCAGGATTATAATTCTTTTACCGAAGCCTTAAGGCAATTACATACACGGTTTTAAAATGTCACCAATGAGTTTATATGGAATCTATTATTACAGTCAGTGTTAAACCACAAATGTTAGACATGGAAAGGGCCTATTTTAAGATTTCCACTGCCAGCTTAGAAATGTGATGTCAGCATTTTCTAAGAGGCAGATTGGTTCACTTTGTTTTTAGCTACTGAGCGTATCTTTCTCATGGGATCTTCAGCAGTGTATGTTTAATCACACAGCTTTCTGAGCAAACAAATTCCTAATAAAACACAAATATAGGTGTAGCATTGTTATTTACCTTCAAATTACTTTTGACTGTTATACTTGCAATTTGTTTTAACCAAGCATTCTACAAATCAAGAATAGATTAGACTTGCACAAAACACACTTTACAATACATGTATATTCTACAATTTCACATAAAAATCCTTGTTACCTCTATTTTCAATTGAATCCTGGACTACAAACCTCAAAACTTTGTTATGATTCTCTGGAGTAGTGCTTTGGAACTCAAGTCCCACTATTCCGAGAATCATCACAAAAGTTTAAGATCTAGTTATAAACAGTCAGCACTAATTAAAATCCGAATCCTCTATAAACTCCTCTTCATACACACACACGTATATATAGACAGGGTAAAATAGGTTATAGACAGAGAGCAGAAACTGGAAAGACAGTTCATTTTTGTTCCCAGATACTATTGTTGAATTGATCCATATGACTTTTCACTGGCCAAATTCTTCAATCATCTTTCTTTGATTTCTTCCAGTGATTGGTGAGAGACACAAGGTGGCTAGTACATGTAAAAAGTCTGACTTATCAGTCCAAAACAACAGTTTACAATAACTTTTGCAAGAAATGTAAACTGGTTTTGTTCAGGTTTACAGTGAGTTTTGACTGCAGAAAACAGAGAGACTGCTTCAGTGTTGGGAAAGTACTTAACACTTAGAGTCAAAGAGTCATAGAAATGAACAGGACGGAAACAGACCCTTCGGTCCAACCTGTCCATGCCAACCAGATATCTCAACCCATTCTAGTCCCACCTGCCAGCACTCGGCCCATATTCCTCCAAACCCTTTCTATTCACGTACCCATCCAGATGCCTTTTAAATGTTGCAATTGTACCAGCCTCCACCACTTTCTCTGGCAGCTCATTCCATACATGTACTACCCTCTGCATGAAACAGTTGCCCCTTAGGTCTTTTTTATGTCTTTCCCCTCTCACCCTAAACCTATGCTCTCTGGTTCTGGACTCCCCCACCCCAGGGAAAAAACTTTGTCTATTTATCCTATCCATGCTCCTCATAATTTTGTAAACCTCTATAAGGTCACCCCTCTGCCTCCTACGCTCCAGGGAAAACAGCCCCAGCCTGTTCAGCCTCTCCCATAGCTCAATTCCTCCAACCCTGGCAACATCCTTGTAAATCTTTTCTGAACCTTTTCAAGTTTCACAACATCTTTCCGATAGTAAGGAGACCAGAATTGCACGCAATATTCCAACAATGGCCTAACCAATGTCCCGTTCAGTCACAACATGACCTCCTAACACCTGTACTCAATATTTTGACCAATAAAGGAAAGCATACCAAACGCCTTCTTCACTACCCTATCTACCTGCGACTCCACTTTCAAGGAGCTATGAACCTGCACTCTTAAGATCTCTTTGTCCAGCAACACTCTCTAGGACCTTACCATTAAGTGTATAAGTCCTGCTAAGATTTGCTTTCCCAAAATGCAGCACCTTGCATTTATCTGAATTAAACTCCATCTGCCACTTCTCAGCCCATTGGCCCATCTGGTCCAGATCCTGTTGTAATCTGAGGCAACCTTCTTCGCTGTTCACTACACTTCCAATTTTGGTGTTATCTGCAAACTTACTAACTGTACCTCTTATGCTCGCATCCAAATCATTTAGGTAAATGACAAAAAGTCAAGGACCCAGCACCGATCCTTGTGGCACTCCACTGGTCACAGGCTTCCAGTCTGAAAGACAACCCTCCACCACCGCCCTGTCTTCTACCTTTCAGTCAGTTCTATATCCAAATGGCTATTTCTCCCTTTATTCCATGAGATCTAACATTGCTAATTAGTCTCCCATGGAGAACTGTCAAACGCCTTACTGAAGTCCATATAGATCACATCTACCACTCTACCCTCATCAATCTTCTTTGTTACTTCTTCAAAAAACTCAATCATGTTTGTGAGACATAATTTCCCACGCACCAAGGTCAACTGTGAAGGTGGCAGAATTTGATAATTTTGCCAATATTATGGCATTTCAAACTCAGAATGAAGGGAGTTGGCTGTCAAGATGTTTGATAGTGAGTGTACTAATGCAAAACCATAATGTCTGATTGAGTATTGTAAAGAGAAAGTGAATAAGCGCATGATCCATGAAACAAACATTGCATGAAGTTGCTCACAAAGCCACAATATCATGTTGCATCAATAGCTTAGACTGATGCTCAGTGAACTAGCAATTTTGTTTTTAAACAGAGAAGCTGTTCAATAATGACTTGAGCTATGCAGTTTGAAAAGGTCATAATGAATAAACCAAAGACTCAGTTATCTAGTGAACAGGTATATTAGAGTGCTGAAATCAAGATAGTTCTGCCTGCTTTCAATAGTGATGTGGACACTGCTGTTGTCCTTCAATTAATTCAACTACAATATGGCCACCAGAAAAACTGATTTCTAGACCACTTATCTCACTCTGCCCCTGCATCTCGTAGAGTCGTAGAGATGTACAGCACGGAAACGGACCCTTCAGTCCAACTCGTCCATGCCAACCAGATATCCTAACCTATATCTCTCTTGACTCATATCTTCAATCTAATTTTCCAATTTATTTCAGCCAGCTCTGCTGTCATGACTTATAACTGTCCTCATTTCATTTAAGAAAATAGTCTCAGGACCACTCCTCTTACCTTCAAATTGAATATAAAATTAAATCATACGATGGTCACTATAACCTCAGGATGTCTTCACTATGAGACACTTAATTAATCCTATCTAGTTGCACAATACCAAACCCAGTCCAGTCTGCCCTCAGGTCTGCTATTCCAAGAAATCTGGTGTAGATTTTTATAAACTGTCCCAAACTAGAAAATCTTGTTAATAATTGTTAAATTGCAGTATCTATACAATGTGTAAGCACTCCACTGATCACCAGGGCCTTTCAATGAAGGAGCAAGTGCTTGCTCAGAAACTATTTAACAGATTCTTGCATCTATCTGCGTATTCACCCGAGCTGTTTTTCATAATCTTGAGACTGGAGTAAGAACATTGGAGGGCATCCTAGCACAGTCCAATTGACAAGCAAAGGTAATTGAACAACTAATAGGAACAGAGTCGTGAGCTGTAGTCTGTTCTTGATTTCCCTCATGTCTCTCAAACTGTGTTTTTGTCTAAGCTTATTGTTATGAATGGAGTCTTCTAAGATGATTATGTTTTGTACTGACCCTTAATTCAAGGAAAATGGAGAAATGTAGTCTTATACGTGTAAGAAATGCCTTCAATTTGTTTAGATGGAGTCAAACTCCAATATTTGTGTACACGATATGCTACTGTACAGAATTGAACTGCATTTGTGACACTAAGGTAATCTTTATGAATAAAGTATATTTTTGAAATAAAGAAAATTGAGGAATGAAGAGAGGTGATATGCTATATTTTCTACCTAACAATAGGTGATGGCCTCATCGAATTATTGCTAGACTATTAATCTGGAGACCCACATAATGTTCTGGAGACCTGGGTTCAAAGGCAAAGCAGATGGTGGCATTTGAATCCAACTAAAATCTGGAATTAGGAGTCTAATGATGATCATGAAGCCATTGTTGATAGTTGTCAAAACCCTTCAGGGAAGGAAACTGCCATCCTTACCTGATTAGATTAGATTACTTACAGTGTGGAAACAGGCCCTTCGGCCCAACAAGTCCACACCGACCCACCGAAGCGCAACCCACCCATACCCCTAACCTAACACTACGGGTAATTTAGTATGGCCAATTCACCTGACCTGCACATCTTTGGACTGTGGGAGGAAACCGGAGCACCTGGAGGAAACCCACGCAGACACAGGGAGAACGTGCAAACTCCACACAGTCAGTCGCCTGAGTCGGGAATTGAACCCGGGTCTCAGGCGCTGTGAGACAGCAGTGCTAACCACTGTGTCACCGTGCCGCCCACCGTGCCGCCCATGATCTAGCGTACATGTGACTCCAGAACCAGAATAATGTGTTAGACTCTCAAGTGCCCTCTGGGCAATTAGGGATTGGCAATGTAAGCTCTGGTCTAGCCAGTGACATTCACTTCCTAGTGTGATCTGCAAATCTTTGACTGAAAATGGTGAAAGAGTAAGCGAGGTCTCACAGAGATAAAAGGCTGCAGCCAGTGTTGGAAACAGTGTGGCTGTGATGGCTGTAAGTCCTTGATGAGCTACCTGGAGGAATATGGAAACAAGCAGGGTTTCCGGTCAAAGACAGATATATTGAGACCAAAGACTCTGGAAGGGCTTTCCTTCATGAGGTCAGGAGACAAAATTACCAGAGAAAGCCTGGCTGCTGGTATTGGTTACTTCTCCAAAATTTGAGGGAAGCATTTTCTATTAATCACTTGACATTACAACCAGACGTAGTAAGATAACTCAGAATTTTTACTTGAAGTTGGGGTTGACAGGGGATTGTTTCGGATAATGCATGTGATTCTGCAGAGAGTGTGTTGTTATGTACATGGATGTGAGATGGGATAATTAGCAGAAATATAGATGATCTGATCTGTAGTTTAGAGCATTAGTTACCTGTTTAGTCAATATTATTTTTAATTCATTGTAGTAAAAGTCTTAAAATCTGAAGTCTTGGTATGCAATTTCTTTAAGTATTTAATTGGGAATTCAAATCTCTTGTTTAAAGTTACTATTTTCTCTGAGGTCTGTAAAGTAGCTTGGAACCTATCTGCAATCATTTGACATTATAGCAAATTATTTAATTATTGTTGTGGTTCTGTTCGCCGAGCTGGGAGTTTTTGTTGCAAACGTTTTGTACCCTTTCCAGGTGACATCCTCAATGCTTGGGAGCCTCCTGTGAAGCGATTCTGTCATGTTTCCTTCGGCATTTATAGTGGCTTGTCTCTGCCGCTTCCGGTTGTCAGTTGCTGTCCGCTGCAGTGGCCGGTATATTGGGTCCAGGTCGGTGTGTTTGTTGATAGAATCATTAATTTCAAAAACAACCAATCAGGAATGGACCCAGACCATAGAACAGGCTATCACCATAGTACAGAACAGGATCACACACTGCAAAAAAACAGCACTGAAAGAAAAAAAATGGCCAAACTAACACACAACAAAGAGGACGCCACAACAGACGCCCTGGTTAAAAACCTCTCCCACAGAAAGCTCACAGACACGGAAAGAAAAATACTGGCCAAGGGACTCAACTACAACTGCAGGGATGCCAAGACAACAGACTTCCTAGCAGCACTAGAATGCACACTCAGGAACAATGGATTGACAGAAGAGACACAACAAACAGTGAGACAAAGTATCGTACCTATGATAATAAGGAAAAAACAAACACATAACCTCAGCACCAAGGAGAGGGAAGCACCAAAATCACTAAGAAACGATAAGAACATAATCATACTACCAGCAGACAAAGATAAAATGACTGTCATACTGGACAAAGCAGACTACATCCAAAAGGCACAACAACTACTTGTAGATACCAACACCTACCAAAAGAGGGAGTCTAACCCCACCCCACAGCTCACCAATAGGATAAACAACACACTGAGGAATCTACAAAAAACGGACAGATAACCAGGTCTGACCTACAAAGAATGAAACCCGAAAACAACAACACCCCCAGATTCTATGGACTGCCTAAAGTACACAAACCTGACATCACACTCAGACCCGTAGTATCACTACCAGGGACACCATCACACAAACTGGCTAAAGAACTACAGCAGAAACTGAAACACCTGATCAGCGGATCCAGACACTCTATACAGTCAACACAAGAATTCTTGGACATCATCAGAAATACACACATTGACAAGGAAGAAACCATGGTCTCATTCGATGTAACAGCACTGTTCACCTCTACTGACAAAACCCTAGCCAGAGAAACAATATCCAACCTGCTGGACATACAGAACAGACAACAGGACGTTGAACTTATTAACAAAGGCGGCATACTTAAACTACTGGACCTGTGCCTCACAACACACTTCACATTCAACAACCAGATATATGAACAAATCAACGGAACACCCATGGGCTCACCCATCTCTGGACTCATAGCAGAAGCAGTAATGCAAAGGTTAGAACAAACAGTCTTACCGCAAATACAACCCAAACTCTGGGTCAGATATGTGGACGACACCTTTGTAATCATTAAAAACACTGAAATAGAGAACACACACCGGATCATCAACACCACACTCACAGGAATCTGATTCATGAGAGAGGAAGAAATGGACAACCAGCTCCCATTCCTAGACGTAATGGTACAGAGATTAGTGGGCGGTACGGTGGCACAGTGGTTAGCACTGCTGCCTCACAGCGCCAGAGATCCGGGTTCATTTCCCGCCTCAGGCGACTGACTGTGTGGAGTTTGCACGTTCTCCCTGTGTCTGCGTGGGTTTCCTCCAGGTGCCCCGGTTTCCTCCCATAGTCCAAAGATGTGCGGGTCAGGTGAATTGGCCATGCTAATTTGCCCGTAGTGTTAGGTAAGGGGTAAATGTAAGGGTATGGTGGGTTGCGCTTCGGCGGGTCAGTGTGGACTTGTTGGGCCGAAGGGCCTGTTTCCACACTGTAAGTAATCTAATCTAACACCGAACGGAGAATTCAACATAAAGGTATACAGAAAAGCCACACACACAGACCAAGTCCTGAACTATGAAAGCAACCACCCCAACACACACAAATGAAGTTGCATCAAGACACTATTCAAAAGGGCCACAACACACTGCAGTACACCAGAACTGCAGAAAGAGGACACCTATACAAGATATTCACCAAAAACGGATACCCACGCAATTTCATCAACAGATGCCTAAGGGAAAGACAACGGAATGAGGACATGCCGCAACCCAAAGGACTAGCCACACTACCATACATCAGGAACATTTCTGAACTGACAGCCAGACTGCTGCAACCACTAGGACTCATAACAGCACACAAACCAACAGCCACTCTCAGACAACAACTCACCAGAACAAAGGACCCAATACCCAACATAGTGTACAAAATCCCATGCAAGGACTGCACAAAACACTACATAGGACAAACAGGAAGACAGCTAACAACCCGCATCCACGAACACCAACTAGCCACGAAATGACACGACCAGCTATCCTTAGTAGCCACACACACAGACGACAAACAACATGAATTCAACTGGGACAACACTACTATTATAGCGCAAGCCAAAGAGAGAACAGCCAGGGAATTCCTAGAGGCATGGCACTCATCCACTGATTCTATCAACAAACACATCGACCTGGACCCAATATACCGGCCACTGCAGCGGACAGCAACTGACAACCGGAAGCGGCAGAGACAAGCCACTATAAATGCCGAAGGAAACATGACAGAAGCGCTTCACAGGAGGCTCCCAAGCACTGAGGATGTCACCTAGAAAGGCGACGAAACGTTTGCAACAAAAACTCCCAGCTCGGCGAACAGAACCACAACAACGAGCACCCGAGCTACAAATCTTCTCCCAAACTTTATTTAATTATCCCCAAAGTGTAAGATTAAATGACTTTAAGATGAAATAAAAGATTTACTATTAAGGAGCCTGTGAAGGCTTGGGTCAGGTTCTCAATTGATACAAGAAAGTAATTTTATGTTTCAGTTAATCTGAATGTGAAAGTTATTGTCATCAATTTACATCATAAATCTGATCATTTAAAATGAATGACAATCTACTCTCTCTTTCTTTTTGATGGTGTGCTTCAGCAGATATAACAAAACCAAGAGGGTCCTGCTACTAATGCCTATGCGATTTACTGAAATATAGTTACAGGTTTCTCGGTACTTGATGTGATCCATCTTTCTCAGAAATATTTCTTGTTTTGAATGAATTTATGAAACTTCAGGTCCTGATATTAAACTAACAACATTTAAAAGGCATCTGGATGGGTATATGAGTAGGTAGGGTTTAGAGGGATATGGACCAAGTGCTGCCAAATGAGACTAAATTAATTTAGGATATCTGGTTGGCGTGGACAAGTTGAAGAGTCTGTTCCTGTGCTGTATGTCTTTATGACTCTATGACTCAAATCCTTGAGCCTGCACCACCACTCAGCAAGATCATGACTGAACCGATTAATCCACATTCCCATCTACCCCCAGAAAATCTTTCACCTGCTAGCTTATCAAAATCTATCCACCTCTGCTTTAAATACAGAAAACGTTTTTATTAACGAGCACTTACGGACCCAGGAGTGCACCGGTTGATGGAATATTCTGGATAATCAAGACGTTCACGTAACAGCCGTAGGAAAACATTACTGCAGATGTTGGAATCTGTACTGAAAACAACCAATGCTGAAGATCACAGAGGGTCAGACAGCATCCAAGGAGAGAGATCATGCTGATGAAGAGTCATCTCGTCTCAAAACATTAGTTTGCTCTCTCTCCACAGTAAAACCTGACCAAATCAAGCTTCGAGACAGCAACATGCCTTAACAAAATCTATGTGGAAACATCAGCACACTTATTAAAATCAATGTAAAAAAACACACAATAAGTAATAGAAATGTAATGCACAAATGTACACATTACTGTTATACCTTATTTACAGTATAAATACTTGGACATAGTGGTATTTGAGGAATATACTGTTTGCCAGTTTATCAAGTGTGCCACTTAATTAAGGGGCCTGTTAAAACAAAGTTTGCTGTTGTGACAATATAAACTTCATAACTTTAACAAATTCATGATTGCAAGAATCAGCCATAACCCTTTCTGGAATAACCTGTTTCTTAAGATGAAAGGCCCAAAGAGAAACTATTATAAAGGAATTAGAGCAACATGCTCATCAACCATCCTGAAAAGGAGTTGGAGGAACATCAGTAAATTGTTTCCGGGGTAAAGGTAACATAGCTTGACTTACTGTGCTCGGATCCTTTGAATAAAGGCTGTTTCTGTGACGTGAGGTTTGCTGACAACCATAACAAGGTTCATTCCGTTATGTCTTGCTAAACAGCACCGTCGAACAGCGGTTGACATGGCAAAGATCAAACAGAGCAATGCAAAATAAAGCAAGGCAGGGATGATACTACCATTCAGATAGGTTCAGGCTGAATGAGCTATAACAGTAAATGCAGAACCTTGATCTGGTCCATGACCTGAGTCTGGCCTCTCAGAAACCTTGCTGCAATGATGGTTGCGTTGTAACCTGACGTGCAGCATTGAAGTGCAGAAGTATCTTGTGAGTGCATCAAAGTTAGCCATGAGGCTGACACATACTGGATGCCAGTACCACATGGTTATGGGGTGCACTTGGCCAAGGACCATGACATTTGCACTGAGGTAACCATACCAACATGGAGGTCATTTCGAGCAAGTGATGAGTTGAAACTCGACAAGAAGTTGCTTTGGTTTCCATACTGAGTTTTGCTGATGACTATTCCATATGGCAAGTTTGGTAAGATCACAACCAGTGGTAAGTTGGGCTGTTAAATGTCATTTAACAAGCAATCATGAGCAGCAATTGGAAACTTGCTGCAGACTGGTGAGAATGTCACCACAGTACTTGAGAAAAAGTACTGATGGGACATTTGTGGTGTAATGGTAGTCTCCCCACCTCTGGACCAGGAGGCCCAGTTCAAGACTCATCCCCTCCAGAGTAACCTCTCTGAACAACCTGATTAAAATTAGCCATAGTCCTGTCTTAACTTGAATGCCACAAGCCCACAGTTTTAGCTAAAGTAGTTGCAAAGCTCTCAACAATAATGAGAATGATGGCTGTTACTAGGATAAGTATAGCACTGAAATCAAATTGCTCCATTTCTTCTCATCCCTTCTTAAAATCAACTAATTCCTGAGATGCTGCCTGGCCTGCTGTGCTTTGACCAGCAACACATTTGCAGCTGTGATCTCCAGCATCTGCAGACCTCATTTTTTACTCGAAGATTTTAACCTACTGCGAATCCTCTTACAAGGATGCCTTCCATGAAGAAGCTCTCTTCCTCCCTCTACAAGGATTTCAGTGAGTCCCTCTCTCACTGCACCCCCCAGGTCATCTCCTCTGCACAGAAGCTCTTCAGCCACGTTCTACCTCCTTCCACCTATCCCACCTCCATCGCCCCTCCCCCTAGTCCCTCCTCCCTACCTTTTATCTCAGCCTGCTTGGCTCTCTCTCTCTTATTCCTGATGAAGGGCTTATGCTCGAAACGTCGAATTCTCTATTCCTGAGATGCTGCCTGGCCTGCTGTGCTTTGACCAGCAACACATTTGCAGCTGTGATCTCCAGCATCTGCAGACCTCATTTTTTACTATTTGCAGCTGTAATTCAGGATATTGTCAGAATCAAAGCTAGGAGGTCCTTGTTCTGCACTTCCTCATATTCCATCTGCTAACCTGACCCCCACTATTTCAATATAATTCAGTGTGCAGCAAATATCCTAATCTAGGCTACGTTCTCCTTTGCTGTCTAGATGTATCTTCATGGTCTTCTGTTGCATGCAGGTTTTAAGGCCACATCAAGATAAACTGGTCCATTAGAAGATAAGTCAAGAATGTGATTGAATACTCCTCACTAGCTCCAACAACATTCAAGAAGCTTGACACCATGCAGGACAAAGCCTGCTTGATAGGGATTATACCTACAAACATCCACTACCTTCACCATTGACATTCAGTAAAAGCAACGTATGCTTATCTAAAAGATGCACTGCAGAAATTCACAGAGGTTCCTTAGAATCGCAAACCAAATCCATGAGCAGTACCATCTAGAAAGATGAGACATCAAATACATGGAAATGCCATGACATGCACATTCCTCTTTAAACCACTTATCATCTGACTTGAAAATATATCACTATTCTTTCAGGTCACTGAGTCAAAATCTGAGAACTTCCCCCCTCCCCACTAACAGCATAGTGGGTCTACCTACAGCAAATAGTTAGCAGCAACTCAAGAAGGCAACTCATCATCACCTTCTCAAGGGCAATTAGAAATGGGCAATAAATGGTTGCTGAGCCATTTTTGGCAACATCCAATGAATGAATAAAAATAGTGATTCAATGATTGGACAGCACTTGCTGTATAACCCTGAGTATCCTAAATGTTTTATTAATAACCAATTTAAGATTATCAGTTGAGCTCACAATGTAGCTCAACTATGCATGATGGAAGCTACATATTTTCCTACACAGGAACCTGCACACTGCAGGAAAACAGAACATGTTCATGATATAGCCCACCTTTTAGGTATTAACAAAATTATGGGGGACAGTAATTCCCTTGTCTATTACTAATGGAAATACCTTGAACAAAAAGTTAAATTTTATGTAAAAATTATCAGGTCACAACAGTACTTTCTGATACTTCAATAATTTTATTTCCCATAAGTTATAAATTGAATACAAGTTCCTCTTTTCATTCACTTTGTGCTTTGTTAGAGATGTTATATATCTATGCAAATTTTTTTGTCTTATATTCAGAAACTGAATTGTCTAATCTTGATTTATTGAAAGCAGGCTGCTGCCACACCATGCCTGTTATTATGCATGCACTGAATGTTTCCAATGCAAATAGTTTCACCACAGAATGAGCTGTGTGAAATCAGATAGGAATTTAATCTGAGACAAATGAAGGAACAGAAATATTTGACAATTAGGAACAGGAATTTAAAAGTAAATGGAAAGGTACTATGATTAAAACGTAGAGTCATGGTAATTCAATACAGCACAGGAACAGTCCTTTGGGCCACCAAGGGTGAGGAAAGATTAAATTTTTACATTGAGTTTTGGAAATGCACTTCTTGAAGTAAATGTATTCTCATTGTTTCCCTGCAATTATACCATGGACCCTTTTTCTGTATGGTTATGTGCATATATATTCTGTATAAGGAATTGTATAGGAGAAAGTGAGGACTGCAGATGCTGGAGATCAGAGCTGAAAATGTGTTGCTGGAAAAGCGCAGCAGGTCAGGCAGCATCCAAGGAGCAGGAGAATTGACGTTTCGGGCATGAGCCCTTCTTCAGGAAATGTCAATTCTCCTGCTCCTTGGATGATGCCTGACCTGCTATGCTTTTCCAGCAACACATTTTCAGCTAAGGAATTGTATAGCCATATTATTCATACACGTGAAGAAATATTTTCTCTATGATGAATCTACAAGTTTCCATCTACATGGAAAATCTGCACTCTGCATCAATGTGATCTGATTGAAAAACAGGCTCAAAGGACCAAACAACCTACTCCAATTACTTTTCTTATCTGTTAATTTACTTTCCTCAATACTGGCTGTGTGCATCTTGCAAACGTGCACAGTTTTTTCTAATTCATTCACAGGATGAGGGTGTCGCTGGCTAGCAGATAGGAACCAAGCACATTGCTGCAGGTCTGGAGTCACATGTAGGCCAGACTAGATGAGGATGGTAGTTTCTTTCCCTGAAGGACATTAGAGAACCAGGTAGGCTTTTCCAACAATTGACAATGGCTTCATAGTCATCATTAGATTCCTAACCACAGATTTTTTTATTGAATTAAAATTCCACCATCTACCTGAAGGGATTCGAACCCGAGTCCCTAGAATATTACCTCGGTCTCTGGATTTAACAATCTGGTGATAATATCACCTCGCCTCTGGTTAGCAACTTTTATTTGGTATTGAAACTTAGAAAAAGATTCAGCCCATCATGTCTGCCCCAGTTGTATAAACTAGCTGCTCATTCTAATCCCACATATTAGCACCTTGTCCATAACCTTACAGGATAAAATGTTTCAGATACATTTCCAGATTCCTTTTGATCAAGTTGTGGGTTTCCACCTTAACCACCGAACTGAGCAGTGAGTTCCAGACACCCATCACTATCTGGGTGAAAAAGGTTCTCCTCATGTCTGTCTAATGTGGTCATGACTTCCCTCAAGTCTCACAGATTCACAGATGTTTACAGCTCAAAAGAAGACCATTCTACCCATTGTGTCTATGCCAGTCAACAAAGATCTGAATACATTAGTTCCATTCCCAGTTCTTAACCATTAGCCCTGGAGGCTATGACAATGCAAATAAATATCTTAATGTTGCTTAAATGTTACAAGAGTGTCTGACTCAGCCACCCTGGCAGACATTGAGTTCTAAAATTCCATCACCCTCCAAGTGATAAAGGTTCTCCTCAACTCTCCTCTTAGTCTTCTACCTCTTTCCTGAAATCCATGTACCTCGTTATTGATCCCTCTACTAATGGAAAAAAAACTGTCTTCTTATTCGCCTATCAAGTCTTCTCTCAACCTTTGGTGATACAAGGCAAATAACCTCAGCTGATCCAAACTTTCCTCATAGCTTATGAGGACCTTATCAAAAGCTTTGCTAAAATCCCCGCAGACCACATCAAACCCATTACTTGTAAAGTCATAGAGATGTACAGCATGGAAATGGACCCTTCAGTCCAACTCATCCATGTAAACCAGATATTCTAAACTAATTTATTCCTGTCTGCCAGCATTTGACCCATATCCCTATAAACCCTTCCCATCCAGATGCCTTTTAAATGTTGTAATTGTACCAGCCTCCACCACTTCCTCTGGCAGCTCATTCTGTGCACACACCATGCTCTGCATGAAAAGATTGCCTCATATGTCCCTTGTAAATCTTTCCCCTCTTCCCTTAAATCTATGCCCTTTAGTTTCGGACTCCCCTACCCTGGGAAAGGACCTTGAGTATCCATTCTACCTATGCCTCTCATAATTCTATAAACTTCTGTAAGGTCACCTCTCAACCTCCGATGCTCCTGGCTATCTCCCCAAAACAGTCAATCAAATTTGTCAAACAAGATCTTCCCTAAACAAATCTGTACTGCCTCACCTTGGTTAATCTATGCCTGTCTAAATATATATTTGCCTCTCAGGATTCTTCCTAATAGTTTCACCACCACCGAGGTTAGACTGACTGGCCTGCAATTTCTTGGTCTATCCCATTGTCCCTTTTTAATAATCTGTGCGCCTTGGAAATTGACTTCTCTCCACCAGGGGCAACACATGTTTCCTACCTACTCTATTCAAGCCACTTACTATTTAGTACAAAAAAAACAAAAGAACCGCGGATGGTGGAAATCTGAAATAGAACAGAAGTACCAGGTCTGGCAGCATCAGTGAGGACAAATCACAGTAAATGCTTTGGGTTCAGTGACCCTTTTTCAGAACTGATGGTAACTGGGAAAAGGATAGTGTTTTTATATAGAAGATGGGATGGGGGTGACAGTAAATTATAAGGGCAGATAGTATCCCTACAGTGTGAAAGCAGGCCATCACGTCCACACTAACACTCTGAACAGCTTCCCACACAGACCCAGCCCCTGCCCTAATACTGCATTCCCCATGGCCAACCAATCTAGCTTGCACATCCCTGAACACTGTGGGGTAACTTAGCATGAAAATGAGTTGCTGGTTAAAGCGCAGCAGGTCAGGCAGCATCCAAGGAACAGGAAATTCGATGTTTCAGGCTGGCTTATGCCCGAAACGTCGAATCTCCTGTTCCTTGGATGCTGCCTGACCTGCTGCGCTTTAACCAGCAACACATTTTCAGCTCTGATCTCCAGCATCTGCAGACCTCACTTTTTACTCGATAACTTAGCATGGCCAATCCACCTAATCTGCTCATCTTTGGCTACTTAAATGTTATAAGAAAACCGGGCTACCTGGTAAAAATCCGCACAGACATCGGGAGAATGTGAAAATTCCATTCAGTCACCCAAAGGTCAAATTGAGCCCAGGTCCCTGATGCTGTGAGGCAGCAGTGCTAACTACTGAGCCACTGTGCTGCCCAAAAAGAGAGAAAAACAGTTGGACAGACAAAACATTGGTTAAAGGTCAGTTTGGTGGTGTGAAAAGCTGCTAATAATGGAGACTATTAGTGACTGACAATGGGTAGTGTGTGGTAGCAGCCCATGCGATAATAAGGCCTGGAGTGTGGGGGTGGGTGAAAGCATGGTGTAAAGGTCCCAAATCCCAAAATTGTTGAACTTGAAATTAAGTCCAGAGATTGCAGGGTTCCCAAGCAGAAAATGAGATATGGTTCTTCCGGCTTGAGACACTGCAGTGAGCAGGAGAAAGTGAGGACACTAGATGCTGGAGAGTCAGTGCCGATAAGTGTAGCACTGGAAAAGCACAACAGGTCAGGCAGCATCCGAGAAGCAGGAGCGTCAACATTTTGGGCATAAGCCCTTCATCAGAAATGGCATTCCTGATGAAGGGCTTATGCCCAAAATGTTGATTCTCCTGGTCATTGGATGCTGCCTGACCTGCGGTGCTTTTCCAGCGCCATACTTTTTGACACTGGGGCAAGCCTGACACAGATATGTTGGCGAGAGAACACTGTGCTTTGATTAGATTAGATTACTTACAGTGCAGAAACAGGCCCTTCAGCCCAACAAGTCCACACCGACCCTCCGAAGAGCAACCCCACCCAGACCCATTCCCCTACATTTACCCCTTCACCTAACACTACGGGCAATTTAGCATGGCAAATTCACCTGACCTGCACATCTTTGGACTGTGGGAGGAAACCGGAGCACCCAGAGGAAACCCACGCAGACATGAGGAGAATGTGCAAACTCCACACAGACAGTTGCCTGAGGCGGGAATTGAACCCGGGTCTCTGGCACTGTGAGGCAGCAGTGCTAATCACTGTGACACCAGCCGCCCATTTTTTTTTAAAGCTAGCCTAACAGACACCTTGCAGCAATTGCCATGAAATGGTAAGCAACTGGAAGCTTATTGCATTTTTTGAGGACAGAACATAGGTGTGTGTGAAGCGGTCACCCAGTTTGTGCTTTGATTCCCAAACATAGAGGAGATCACATAGTGAGCAGCGAATGCAGTAGAGTAGATTGAGTGAAGTGCAGGTAAAGTGCTGCTTCACCTGGAAGGTGTGTTTGGATCCTGGATTGTGAGGACGGAGGAAGTACACAGGCAAGTGTTACAGCATCTGCAGTTGTAAGGAAGGTGCTGTGAGGCCACGGGAGTGAAGGAGGACTGGACCAGGGATTCCCAGAGCGAATGGTCCTTGCAGAACACTGACAAGGGAGGGGAGGGGAATATGTGTCTGGTGGTGGCATTCCGCTGGAGGTGGCAGAAGTGGCGGCTGATAATCCTCTGGATGTGAATGCTAGTGGGATGGTAGGCAAGGACGTGGGGACTATTTTGTACACCTCAATTGAGTCATCGCTCAGCTTTTTCTGTTCTAAGGAAAACAACTCTCACTCTCATTACTACAATTTACAGGCTCTGGTAGTATTGTAGCAGAGCTCCTCTGTACACTGTCTCTCCCTCTCTCTCTCAAAAGAGAGAGAGAGAGAGAGAGAAAGCAATTATGTTCTTCTTGTAATGTGGTGAGCAGAACTATCCATGAGACTCCACTATTACATCCCTGCTTTTATATTCAATATCTTGATCAATGAAGGAAAGCATTCCATATGTTTTCTTTACCACCGTATCCCTCTCAATACTCTCCTGTTTAATATATATTCCCATACTTTATTCACATTTTCTCCAGATTGAACTCCATTTGACACTTCTTTGCCCGCTCAACCAAACCATTGCGACCACCAGAAGGACCCTACTCTCAGAGAGTATAGTGTTAGTTTCCCCCTTAAATTGGTATTCTTGCAAATTGTTCTGGTGAATATTAGACAAAAAGCTTTGACAAAATGTATATATTTTCTCAGCAATACTCAAGTCCTTTAATATCAAATTTATATTTTACTTGGTACTGAAGTGATTTCATCAAGTTGAGACAAACTGAATAAATAGACTGATTCCTCAGAATACTTGGTGAATTTTGTGTCGAAAAGCAATAACCCAAGATACAAGAAAGTCCAACTCAACTATTGTAGCAGCATTCCTTTTCCACCAACATTTTACAATAAAGCTAATTGATATTAATTATTATAGTAAATGCACAATTTATAAACACAGGATTGTTTATGCAGACTATTTTTAGAAAGATAAGGCATTTTAAAATTTGAAAAAGTGATTTAGATGCATGAGATCAGGGACCAGAGATTTCAGTTACATATGAGACCAGAGAGACAGGGATTGCTTTACTTTAAGCAGGGAGGGGAAGTTGATATTTAATAGATCTGTTCAATATTACAGAATTCTTTGAATCAGTAAGGTAAATTTGTTTCCACTGGTACAGATTTAACGTTTTTTTATTTACTTGTGTCACAGTGTATCACTGGTTTGGCCAGCATTTATTGCCTGTCCCTGATTCCCTTGAGAGGGTGTAGTGTGGTCCCTTCTTGAACTACTACAGTCCATGTGCTGAAGGTTGACCCACAATGCCCTTAGTGAGGAAATTCCAGGATTTTGACCCAGCAATAGTGAAAGAACTGAGATGACTGGCCTCCAACAATCATAATCATATTGTGCTAGATATAACTCCAACCATCGGAGAATTTTCCCCCGATTCCCATTGACTCCAGTTTTGCGGGGATTCCTTAACGCTGCACTAGCCAAATGCAGCCTGAATGGCAAGGGCTGTCATTCTCACCTCACCTCTGGAACACAGCTCTTTTGCCCATATTTGAATCAAAGCTGTAATGTGGTCATGAGCTGAGCTGCCCTGGTAGAATCCAAACTGGGTATCATTAAGCAAGTTTGCTCAGCAAGTGTCACTTGCTAGCTCTGTTGATGACAGACTTCCATCATCTTACTGATGATCAATAGTATTTTGTCAAAATACCTGAGGGGAAGAAACATTCTTGTGCTGAGTTGTTGCAGTTATGAATTCACTGCCTGAATCAATAGTGAAAATAAATTAAGTTACAACTTTCAAAAAGAAAGTTAACATATGTATTGCAAACAGCAAAAATTTGCAAGTGTGTAAGAGTGGTCAAGTGTAACTAATGAAATCACTCTTTCAAAAAATAACGTACAAGTATTTATCTCGTGATTTTCACGACCTCAGGACATCTCAAAGTTCTTTACAGCCCATGAATTTGAATTTTGAATTACATTCAGTAACAATGTAAGAAATACAGCAATAAATGTGAGCACAGCAAGATTCATAGAACATAGAACATAGAAAAATACAGCGCAGTACAGGCCCTTCGGCCCTCAATGTTGCGCCAACCGAATCCTACCTAACCTACACTAGCCCAATTACTTCCAAATGCCTATCCAATGCCCGCTTAAATGACCATAAAGAGGGAGAGTTCACCACTGCTACTGGCAGGGCATTCCATGAACTCACAACCCGCTGTGTAAAGAATCTACCCCTAACATCTGTCCTATACCTTCCACCCCTTAATTTAAAGCTGTGTCCCCTTGTAACAGCTGACTCCATTAGCGGTAAAAGGTTCTCAGTGTCTACCCTATCTAAACCCCTAATCATCTTGTACACCTCTATCAAATCTCCCCTAAACCTTCTTTTCTCCAATGAGAACAGCCCCAAGTGCCTCAGTCTTTCCTCATACGATTTTCCTACCATACCAGGCAACATCCTGGTAAACCTCCTCTGCACTCGTTCCAATGCTTCCACATCCTTCCTATAGTATGGCGACCAAAACTGCACACAATACTCCAGATGAGGCCGCACCAGAGTCTTATACAACTGCAACATGACCTCAGGACTCCGGAACTCAATTCCTCTGCCAATAAAGCCCAGTACACCATATGCCTTCCTCACAGCACTATTTACCTGGGTGGTAACTTTCAGAGATCTGTGTACATGGACACCAAGATCCCTCTGCTCATCCACACTACCAAGTAGCCTACCATTAGCCCAGTAATCCATCTTCTTGTTACTCCTACCAAAGTGAATGACTTCACACTTAGCTACATTGAATTCCATTTGCCACCTTTCTGCCCAGCTTTGCAACTTGTCTATATCCCACTGTAACCTGCCACATCCTTCCTCACTATCCACAACTCCACCGACTTTTGTGTCATCCGCAAACTTACTCACCCAGCTTTCAAGCCCCTCCTCTAGATCATATATAAAGATAACAAAAAGCAACGGTCCCAAAACAGATCCTTGTGGTACACCGCTAGTAACTGCACTCCAAGATGAACCTATACCATCAACTACTACCCTCTGTCTCCTTCCAGCCAGCCAATTCCTAATCCAAACCTCTAATGCACCCTCAATGCCATACCTCCGTAGTTTTTGCATTAGCCTACCATGGGGTACCTTATCGAACGCCTTACTAAAATCCATATACCCAACATCTACTGCTTTACCCTTGTCCACCTCCTTAGTCACCTGCTCAAAGAACTCAATAAGGTTTGTGAGGCACGACCTGCCCTTCACAAAACCATGCTGACTATCCTTGATCACGTTATTCCTATCCAGATGTTCATAAATCTTATCCCTTACAATTCTCTCTAAGACTTTGCCCACCACAGAAGTCAGACTCACTGGCTTATAGTTACTCGGGCTATCCCTACTCCCCTTCTTGAACAAGGGGACCACATTCGCCATCCTCCAGTCTTCTGGTACTATTCCCGTTGACAATGACAACATAAAAATCCAGGCCAATGGCTCTGCTATCTCCTCCCTAGCTTCCCAGAGGATCCTAGGGTAAATGCCATCAGGCCCAGGAGACTTATCTATTTTCATCCTTTCCAGTATTCCCAAAACCTCTTCCCTACATACTTCAATGCCATCCATTCTAATCACTTGTGACTCAATATTCACACCAGCAACAGTGTCCTGTTCCTGAGTGAATACTGATGAAAAGTATTGATTTAGTGTCTCTCCAATCTCCTCCGCCTCCACGCACAACTTCCCACTACTATCCTTGACTGGACCGATACCTAACCTAGTCATCCTTTTATTCCTGACATACCTATAGAAAGCCTTTGGATTTTCCCTAATCCTACCAGCTAAGGATTTTTCATGTCCCCTTCTCGCTGCTCTTAGCTCTCTCTTTAGATCCTTCCTGGCTACCTTATAACTCTCAATCGCCCCAACTGAACCTTCACACCTCATCTTTACATATGCCGCCTTCTTCCCTTTCACAAGGGATTCCAATTCCTTATTAAACCACGGCTCCCTCACAAGACCCTTAACTCCATGCCTGATTGGTACATACTTATCAAGGACACTCAGTAGCTGTTCCTTGAACAATCTCCACATATCATTAGTATTCTTCTCTTGAAGCCTGTTTTTCCAATCCACACATCCTAAGTCATGCCTCACCGCATCATAATTTCCCTGCCCCCAGCTATAACTCTTGCCCTGCAGTGCACACTTATCCCTCTCCATCACTAAAGTAAAAGTCACCGAGTTGTGGTCACTGTCCCCGAAGTGCTCACCTACCTCCAAGTCTAACACCTGGCCTGGTTCATTACCTAGAACCAAATCCAGTATAGCCTCACCTCTTGTTGGCCTGTCTACATATTGTGTCAGGAAATCCTCCTGCACACATTGGACAAACACCAACCCATCTAACGACCTCGAGCTATAGCTTTCCCAGTCAATATCTGGGAAGTTAAAGTCCCCCATAACAACCACCCTGCTACTTTCACTCTTCTCCTGAATCATCCTCGCAATACTATCCTCTACTTCTCTCGGACTATTAGGAGGCCTGTAGAAAACACCTAACAGGGTGACCTCACCTTTCCTATTTCTAACCTCAGCCCAAACTACCTCAGATGGCAAGTCTTCCTCCATCGTCCTTTCCACCGCTGTAATACTATCCTTGACAAGTAATGCAACACCTCCCCCTCTTTTACCCCCATGTCTGACCCTACTAAAACATTTAAACCCTGGAACCTGCAACAGCCATTCTTGCCCCTGTTCTACCCATGTCTCTGTAATGGCCACAACATCGAAGTCCCAGGTACCAACCCACGCTGCAAGTTCACCTACCTTATTTCTTATACTTCTGGCATTGAAGTATACACACTTCAAGCCACCCTTCTGTTTACAGGCATCCTCCTTCGAGATTGCTGCCTTGTTCATAACCTCCCTACACTCAAGGTCCTGTACCCTAAAGCTACAGTCCAGGTTCCCATGCCCCGACGGAGTTAGTTTAAACCCTCCCAAAGAGCACTAGCAAACCTCCCCCCAAGGATACTGGTGCCCCTCAGGTTCAGGTGTAGACCATCCTTTTTATAGAGGTCCCACCTTCCCCAGAAAGAACCCCAGTTGTCCAGAAACCGGAATCCCTCTCTCCTGCACCATCCCTGTAGCCACCATTCCACAAACAGCAATGTCATAATGTCCAGTGTCACAAAAACATGCTTTATGTCAAACGTTTTTTTAATCCACCAGCTGGAAAACTAAATTAAACTGTTAAAAGGAGAGTCTAAAAGTCACCTGAGCTGACAGAAAAAACAGGTATCCAATTTGCATCACAATATTTTCCACATTATCATCCATTGAGATTGAGATACCATATCTGCAAAGATCCATCAAGGACAATATGAGAAGGATAATACTGGACGACAAAAAAAACTGTTTCAATGGCAAGACATCAAGGCATCACCTGGTGGAGATCAATCATCAAAACTAACTGAATAAAAAGAAAGAACTGTGGATGTTGAAAATCTGAATGAAAACTTAGGGTGCTGGAGAAACTCAGTAGTTCTGATAGAATCTGTAGAGAGAAAAACAGAATGAACATTTCAAATCCAGTGACCCAATTCATCATAGCAGATGAATTGAATTGCATGAACAATGGGACTATTGAAAGGAGATTCCCAGACATGAACTTGGCAAACTAAACTAGGAATGTCTTGAAAACTGATCACTTGAACAATAGAACCATGGCTGTGACAGCTGGATTCCTAGACACAAAGTGTTTAAGTACAGAGAATACACCAATAGTCACCAATACACCAATAGTTTGACTCGCTGAGTAAGGGTCAGCTCCCCCCCGACCTTTTGTCTGTTTAAGCTTCTGTTTTCACTGCAATGAGCAGATAAGGAGCTGATGCACTGATAAGAAAAGATTTGAGCAAGTTCCTTTCTTCAGCCTTTCTCCAACTGACATTGCAATTTTCAAAACATGTTTGCCTACAATGTCCACTCAAGGATGCTTCTGTTGCAGACAAGGACTTCTTGAAGGAAATCACTTCCAGGAGAACGGTCTAATCAGCGATCCACCTCTTTTTGTTGATCACTTGTGACCACTGAGACAAAGTGGCAAAACCATCAAATTCAGCCTGAAACCTGCTGAGTCACCAACAACTACAGACTGTACACGGCATTTTTTTCCACTAGGCTCCAACCTGATTATTCTGTACTATAATCCAGAGTTGTATGCATGTGTGAATTTTAAATGCAAGTGCAGAGGGAGAGCAAGCCAAACCAAATCAGCCTCACTATCATTAGATTCATAACACAGTGAAATTAAAATATTCAATTACTAGTAAAACACCCCAACTTTCCTAATCAGACTTTACAAATAACAAATCTTGAACATCAAGTCTATAATTTATACAAAAATTAACAATTTATTATTAATACTGTAAGTTTAGCTGAACCTTGATAAACAACAAGGTTATCTAATTACTATCTAGACTCTAAAACCCTTTGATCACACACAGACAGATAGACACAGTTAAAGGATAAATTGGTAAGAAAATAAAAGAATTGTAATTTACGAAAGAATTGTTTTTCAATAAGCAGTTTCAAATGATGGCTTTAAAGGCTTCATAAAATCCTTGGACAATGGATTATTCACAGACATATCTTGCTTGAATTCCCAAGTCATTGGTTAATGCAAACAGTTTCAGCAAACTTCCAGTAATATTTACTTATTTCTTTTCTCAGAACATTTAATAATTTGATAACTGGAGCAAACTAAAGAGCGAGCAAAACAAATAAGCACAGTCTCCAGAACCATCCAACATCACACTGTCTCCTGCCAAACCCAGTACTGTACCTCTTTTTCTCTTTTCAGTCAAATTCCCTGTGGTTGGCCAGTTAGCTCTGCTTCTCCCTGGATTGATCAATTCAACATCCAACGAGCTGCTAGCCCTGAGCATAGCAATTACTTGGTGTTGATCCAACTATAGTATCCTTAGATTGGTAATTAAGTTTAATTAATTCTCAGGATGCTGATATTGCTGGCTAGGCCAGCATTTATTGTCCATCCCTAACTGCCCAGAAGGCAGTTAAGATTCAACAACATGCATATCTGCATAGACTAGACCAGGTAAGGATGGTAGACTTTCTTCCTTGAAGGGCATTCTTGAACCAGGTGGGCTTTTCCAGCAGTTGGGAATATGGTCATTATTCCAGATTTTTACTGAATTCAAATTCCACCATCAGTCATAGTGGGATTTGAACCTGGGTCTTCCAGAATATTAGCTGGATTTCCTGGATTAACAATTCAGCAATAATACCACTGCGCCATCGTCTACCCTCCAAGTTGCATTATTTTCCAGTTCCCTACAGAAAAACATTGCCTTTATTTACTTTTAAAACAGCCCATTGTTCAAAGTTTAATTCTTAACTTCAACTCTCAGTTCCAAACCAAAAAATGAGAAAAGTAACAGACAAATAACTATGGTCTCTAAATTATCTTAGATCAGTGTAGGTATAATAAACTTTATCTCTTTCATTGTTAAATTAAGAAAAAAAACATGTCTGATGGGTTCTTATATGGATCATAGTGCATAAAGAGTTAAACATTCACTGAAGTGGAACGCATATCATTTTCAAAAGAATCCTGTTACTGTCAATATATATTTCAGTGATATTGCTTAGGGAGTAAGTGTTGGCCAGGATATTATCAGCTACTGCGCTCCCTTCCCATCTTTCCAATTGTTTCAAAGGATCTTATACTTTCTGCTGAAAAATTGGACAAGGACTTGGTTTCCTGTCTCAATTGAAATACTGCACATCCAACAATGCAGCACTCCTTCAGATCAGTAGTGGTCTTTGTGTTCAGGCTTCTGAAGTTGGATGTCGACCTTCTGATTCGAGAGGTGAGAGGGCCAACCCGCTGAGCCACAGCTGTCACAAACAGCTGCCACAAGCATGATGGGCAAAAATAACCTCCTTCTCTTTCCTTCTATAATTAACTCATCTTTGCTGTACCTGTGTTTGTGCTCTTTCTCAGAAACAAATTTGCCTGTATAAAATTAACAATCAATGCAATCTTTTGAAGGCAAACATTCAATTTTCATACAAGTGGGAGCTATGAAACCTTGTGATCATAAAATATGCATTGTGGTAGATGCATGTGAAGAAACATCCATCAGGAATCCCAATCCTGAGTGCTGATTGCATTCAAATGGACATCAAGGACTTTACTATGATTATCTACTGAAAAAGAACACAAGAACAAAATTAAAAGCAGACCATACTCAAATCATTTAATAAGATCATCAATGCCTCCATTATCCCACATGTTCCCCATATTCCTTGATTCCCTGGGAGATTAAAAATCTATCTATGCCAGCCTTGTAACTTCTCAATGATAAGTAAGCTGCAAATCTGTGGAGTAGATGATTCATTCAATACAACTGTCTCAGTAAATTAATTTCTCTTCATTTCAGTTTGAAATTATTGACTTCATCCTAATTTGTGCTGCTGTGTTCTGTATTCTCCAGCCAGGTGTGAAGATTCTGACTGAATCTTCGTTTTGGGTTATTGACAAGTCAAAATGTTGGCAACAAGGAGTTCTGGTGTAACGAATTAAGAACTTTTAAAAAAAACTCCATGATTTCTGCTCCCATATTTGGTCAAAGTAATTACAGTGTAATTTTACCTCTTGCCATTCATACCATAATTAGCCATTCAGAGGTACCATCAACAGACCATTACATTACTTGTAGTCATATCCTGGATTACAATACAATTAACAAAGCTAAGACATCCAAACCACTTGATAAGCTTACATTGCTCTTTACACTTGAGATCTTTTAGCAATACATCCCGAATCTGATCTGATTTCCATTTAACCACTCTGAATTGTTCTAACTTCTTAACCTTTGCCTCCTCAAGTGTTTGGTTACATACAAAGTGTTATTCCTAATCGTCACATAACATCCTTTACTTGCGCCTTATCTAATCCATGCAAACAGCTCTTCACATGCCAACGATTTAACTCTTTGCTTACCGAAGGCCCGCATAAAAGTTTGTACAGTCCTGTTCCTAAAGTTTATGGTAAAAGGCTAGAAATGCAAAAACCTATAGTTTTCACAGAGGAAGAAAAACATTCAAATGCTCATTTTGTTTGCAGGTCTAGCGTACTGAGAGGATACATTCCAGGATACACGAACCTGACATTTTACAACAGGTTGATATGTTTCTGATTTCTGGCACGAGTGAATGAAGGAGGGCGAAATGACAGTCATGGCAAACGATATGGGGTGACCTGAAAAGCACGTCCAGTGTGGTGATGGATGGGTGAAACTCATACCTAGATGTTCTAGTGCTGTGCTTTAAGTGTAAAAATAAAGATTACAGCACAAAATATTCCATTTGCTCTTGCCAGTCACTCCTTTCAGTTGCCATACTCTGTCCATGACACACCCATCCCCAACCCATGCCACCAAAAGTCCTGTCCCCATCTTCATGGACCCCGACACACTGTATGCCAATTTATACCCTTATACCCATTTCCTGTGATCTCTGACCTCCACGTCACCCATATCCTCAACATCCTTACCCCCGGGACTGTACACATGTAAGACCGTTCCCTTCGTGACTACCTGGTCAGGCCCACCCCCCCCCCCCCCCCCCCCCCCCCCCACAACCCACCCTCCCATCCTGGCACCTTCCCCTGCCACCGCAGGAACTGCAAAACCTGCGCCCACCCCTCCTCCCTCACCATCATTTAAGGCCCTAAAGGAACCTTCCACATCCATCAAAGTTTTACCTGCACATCCACTAATATCATTTATTGCATCCATTGCTCCTGATGCGGTCTCCTCTACATTGGGGAGACTGGACGCCTCCTAGCAGAGTGCTTTAGGGAACATCTCTGGGACACCCGCACCAATCAACCACACTACCCCGTGGCCCAACATTTCAACTCCCCCTCCCATTCTGCTGAGGACATGGAGGTCCTGGGCCTCCTTCACTGCCGCTCCCTCACCACCAGATGCCTGGAGGAAGAACGCCTCATCTTCCGCCTCGGAACACTTCAACTCCAGGACATCAATGTGGACTTCAACAGCTTCCTCATTTCCCCTTCCCCCACCTCACCCTAGTTCCAAACGTCCAGCTCAGCACTGTCCCCATGACTTGTCCTACCTGCCTATCTTCTTTCCCACCTATCCACTCCACCCTCGTCCCTGACCTATCACCTTTATCCCCTCCCCCACTCACCTATTGTACTCTATGCTACTTTCTCCCCACCCCCACCCTCCTCTAGCTTATCTCTCCATGCTTCAGGCTTTCTGCCTTTATTCCTGATGGAGGGCTTTTGCCCGAAACGTCGATTTTGCTGCTCCTCGGATGCTGCCTGAACTGCTGTGCTCTTCCAGCACCACCAATCCAAAATCTGGTTTCCAGCATCTGCAAACATTGTTTTTACCTATGCCAACCTATGAGTCTGGCCTTTTATAGCTCAAATCCAGCTTAGTGCCAACGCATGCCAACCCACGCACTCCATCCATAGTCCTTCACTCTTTCACCTAATATGCAAACTCACTTAGTATCCAGTATGGACAGTCCATAGGACCTCTGCAATAATGAGAAGAGATACCTTTCTATTTAAAATGTGTAGATCTTCGCTATAATAAGAAAAACATTCTCATTCATGAATGATCTTACTACAATTAAATTCCTTCATCTCAGAAAAGTGGTAGAAAAACTAATATCTTATTCAAGTGTAAGCAGCACTGAAATTTATAATTCCATAGTAAAGACTCCAAACCCACTTGGAGCTGTCAATCATGGAGACACACAGTCATAGAGATGTACGGAAACAGACCCTTAAGTCCAACCCATCAATGATGACCAGATATCTTAACTTAATCTAGTCCCACTTGCCAGCACATGGCCCATATCCCTCCAAATCCTTCCTATTCATATACCAACCCAGATGCCTTTTAAATGTTGTAATTGTACCAGCCTCCACCACTTCCTCTGGCAGCTCATTCCATACATGTACCACTCTCTGCATGAAAACGTTACCCTTTAGGCCTCTTTTATATCTTTCCCCTCTCACACTAAACCTATGCCCCCTAGTTCTGGACTCCCCCACCCCAGGGAAAAGACTTTGTCTACTTATCCTACGCATGTCCCTCATGACTTTATAAACCACTTAAGGTCACCTCTCAGCCTCCAACACTACAGGGAAAACAGCCCCAGCCTATTCAACCTCTCCTTATAGCGCAAATCCTCCAACCCTGGCAAAATTCTTGTAAATCTTTTCTGAATCCTTTCAAGTTTACAATAACCTTTGGATAGGAAGGAGACCAGAATTGCACGCAATATTCCAAAACTGTCCTAACCAATGTCCTGTACAGCCGCAACATCACCTCCCAACTCCTGTACTCAATACTCTGACCATTAAAGGAAAGCATACCAAATGCCTTCTTCACTATCCTATCTACCTGTGACTCTAATTTCAAGGAGCTATGAGCATGTACTCCATGGTCTCTTTGTTCAGCAACACTCCCGAAGACCTTACCATTAGGTTTATAAGTCCTACTAAGATCTGCTTTCCCGAAATGCAGCACCTCACATTTATCTAAATTAAATTCCATCTGCCACTCCTTAGCCCATTAGCCCATTTTAATAAGATCCCATTGTAATCTGAGGGAACCTTCTTCGCTGTCCACTGCACCTCCAATTTTGATGTCATCTGCAAACTTACTTACTATACCTCTTGTGCTCCCATCCAAATCATTATATAAATGATTGAAAAGTAGTGGACCAGTGCCGATCCTTGTGGCACTCCACTGGTCACAGGCCTCCAGTCTGAAAAACAACCCTCCACCACCACCCTCTGTCATATACCTTCGACCCAGTTGTGTCCAAATAGCGAGTTCTCCCGTATTCCATGAGATCTAACCTTGTTAACCAGTCTCCCATGGGGAACCTTGTTAAACACCTTACTGAAGTCCATATGGATCACATCTACCACTTTGCCCTCATCAATCTTCTTTGTTACTTCTTAAAAACTCAAGCAAGTTTGTGAGACATGAGTTCCCATGCACAAAACCATGTTGACTATCTCTAATCAGCCCTTGCCCTTCCAAATACATGCATATCCTGTCCCTCAGGATTCCCTCCAACAACTTGCCCAACACCGACTTCAGGCTCACTGGTCTATAGTTCCCTGGCTTGTCCTTACCACCTTTCTTAAACAATGGCACCACGTTAACCATCCTCCAGTCTTCTGGCAGCTCACTTGTGACTATCAATGATACAAATATCTCAGCAAGGGGCCCAGTAATCATTACCCAAGCTTCCCACAAAGTTTGAGGGTACACCTGATCAGGTCCTGGCAACTTATCCACTTATATGTGTTTCAAGACATCTAGCACTTCCTCCTCTGTAATAAGGAAATTTTTCAAGAAGTCACCATCTACTTTCCTACATTCTATATCTTCCATGTCCTTTCCCACAGGAAACACTGAATCAAAATACTCGTTTAGTATCTCACCCATCTCCTGCAACTCCACACAAAGGCCACTTTGCTGATTTTTGAGGTGCCCTATTCTCTCCCTAGTTACCCTTTTGTCCTTAATGTATTTGTAAAAACCCTTTAGATTCTTCTTAACCCTGTTTGCCAAAGCTCTTCTAAGGATTCACTCGACCTATCCTGTCTATACCTGACATATGCTTCCTTCTTTTTCTTAGCCAAAACCTCAATTTCTCTCGTCAACCAGCATTGCCTATACCTACCAGCCTTTCCTTTCACCTGAACAGGAACATACTGTCTCTGGACTTGTGTTATCTCATTTCTGAAGGCTTCCCATTTTCCAGCCGTTCCTTTACCTCTGAACATCTGCCCCCAATCAGCTTTTGAAGGTGCTTACTTAATACCATCAAATTAGCTTTCCTCCAATTTAGAACTTCAGCTTTTATATCTGGTCTATCCTTTTCCATCACTATTTTAAAACTAACAGAATTATGGTCGCTCGCCCCAGAGTGCTCCCCCACTGACACCTCCGTCACCAGCCCTGCCTTATTTCTCAAGGGTAGGTCAGATTTTTACCTTCTTGAGTAGGTACATCCACATACTGAATTTGAAAATTTTGTTGTGCATGCTTAACAAATTCCTCTCCATCTAAACCCTTAATACTATGGCAGTCCATCTGTTTGGAAAGTTAAAATCCCCTACAATAACCAGCCTCTTATTCTTACAGATAACTGAGATCTCCTTACAAATTTGTTTCTCAATTTCCCATTGACTATCAGGGAGTCTATAATACAATCCCAATAAGGTGATCATCCCTTTTTTTTTCTCAGTTACACCCAAATAGCTTTCCTGGATGTATTTCCAGGAATATCCTCCCTCATTATTGCTGTAATGCTATCCCTTATCAAAAATGCCACTCTCCCTCCTCTCTTCCCTCCCTTTCTGTTCTTCCTGTGACATTAGTATCCTGGAATTTTAAGCTGCCGGTCCTGTCCTTCCCTGAGCCACGTTTCTGTAATTGCTATGATATCTCATTCCCTGAGTGCATCTGCCTTCCCTGTTAGGCCTCTTGCATTGAAATAAATACAGTTTAAATTATCAGTCCTACTTTGTTCTTTGCTTTATCCCTGCCTGCCCTGACTATTTGATTGACTTTTTTTCTCAACAGTATCAGTCTCAGATTGATCTTTTTACTCATTATCTCCCTGGGTCCCAACCCCTCACCTTATTAGTTTAAATCGTCATGAGCAGCTCTCGCAAATCTCCCTGCCAGTATATGAGTCCCCTTCCAATTCAGGTGCAATATGTCCTACTTGTATAGGTCTCTTCTACACCAGATAGGCACCCTGCTGTGGTAATGGATCCTGGTGAAATCAGTCTACAATGCTATTCCAGTATGGAAATCTCTGCCAAAGTCAGCAAACAGAATGAAATAGAAAGTGATCATTTTTTTGAGTGGCTGTACTTTTTCCAAAGATTAAAAGGTCTAGAATTTTAAATACCTTGGCAGTTTGGCAGGTCCTTTGACAGTTGAACTGTGCTTTTGCAGCTTTTAAAATTCTCTCACCGCATTGGTAATTTTGTGAGAGCTTTCCAGTGCCAATTATCTCAAATACTTTTTCTGCATATTCATGTCTACTTTTATAATCTCAAAGAGCACCTGACCTTTCCCGAAAGGATACTTAATCCCACTTAAATGGAGTCTAATCACCACCAAAAGGAAAATTACCACCACCAAAGGTGTCCCACCTATATTCAAAGGGATACCTCCCCTCTCCAAAGAGTATTTTGGAAAGATGAGGAGTAAGTTTTCCTCAGATGTAATCAATTTGTGGAATTGTTTAGCAGCAGAGGACTGTAAAATCTAAGTCACTAAGTACATTCAAAGCTGAGATATACAGATTTTTTACCGGCTATGGGGAAAAGACAGGAAATTGGATTTGAGGCTAATTAGATCAACCATGATCTCAATGAATGGCAGAGCAGACTGAATTGCCAAATGGACAATTTCTGCTCCTATATCTTATGGTAATCCAAAAGGTGGATGCTCTTATCATGTCTAAACTGCATGCTTTGATTTTTGATACTCCTACCTCATCAAAATCATGCAGAAATGGAGGCAGCTAATTATTAAATGACCAGCTGTTTCTGTGACCAAAAGACAAAATGCTGGAAAATTTCAGCAGGTCTGACAACATCTGTAAGGAGAGAAAAGAGCTGATGTTTTGAGTCTAACTGACCCTTAGACTCGGAACGTCAGCTCTTTTCTCTCCTTACAGATGCTGCCAGACCTGATGAGATTTTTCAGCATTTTCTTGTTTGGTATCAGATTCCAGCGTCCGCAGTAATTTGCTTTTATCCAGCTGTCTCGGTGAATTGTGTTTGTAGGATCTCCTTGCCAAATCAGTTTTCCCTGAGAAAATGCTGTGTTGGGGGTGCGACATATGATTTCAAGAAATTTGGTCTCTTCTCTATCATGGACTTACCTTCAAATTTTTATTCATGGTTCAATGAGATCAGCTCTCACTCACCTAAACTTTAGAAAGTTTCTGCATAATCTCTTCAACCTCTTCTCATCGGATGGCAGTGGATAGAAGCCATCAGAAAGCTTGGAAAGGCAGGCTTTGGTCTTTGTTGTCTAGATTAGATTAGTGCTGGAAAAGCACAGCAGTTCAGGCAGCATCCGAGGAGCAGTTAAATCGACGTTTCGGGCAAAAGCTCCTCATCAGGAATACAGGCAGAGCCTGAAGGGTGGAGTGATAAGTGAGAGGAGGGTGGGGGTGGGGAGAAAGTAGCATAGAGTACAATAGGTGAGTGGGCGAGGGGATGAAGGTGATAGGTCGGGGGGGGGAGGGTGGAGTGGATAGATGGAAAAGAAGATAGGCAGGTAGGACAAGTCATGGGGACAGTGCTGAGCTGGAAGTTTGGAACTGAGGTGAGGTGGGGGAAGGAGAAATGAGGAAACTGTTGAAGTCCACATTGATGCCCTGGGGTTGAAGTGTTCCAAGGCAGAAGATGAGGTGTTCTTCCTCCAGGCGTCTGTTAGTGAGGGAATGGTAGTAAAGGAGGCCCAGGACCTCCATGTCCTCGGCAGAGTTGGGGGGGGAGTTGAAATGTTGGCCCACAGGGCGGTGTGGTTGATTGGTGCGGGTGTCCCAGAGATGTTCCCTAAAGCGCTCTGCTAGGAGGTGTCCAGTCTCCCCAATGTAGAGGAGACTGCATCGGGAGCAACAGATACAATAAATGATATTGGTGGCTGTGCTGGTAAAACTTTGATGGATGTGGAAGGCTCCTTTAGGGCCTTGGATGGAGGTGAGGGAGGAGGTGTGGGCGCAGGTTTTGCAATTCCTGCGTGGCAGGGAAAGGTGCCAGGATGGGAGGGTGGGTCGTAGGGGGGCATGGACCTGACCAGGTAGTCACGGAGGGAACGGTCTTTGCAGAAGGCAGAAGAGGGTGGGGAGGAAAATATTTGGGCGGCACGGTGACACAGTGGTTAGCACTGCTGCCTCACAGTGCCAGAGACCTGGGTTCAATTCCCGACTCAAGTGACTGACTGTGTGAAGTTTGCACATTCCCCCCGTGTCTGTGTGGGTTTCCTCTGGGTGCTCCGGTTTCCTCCCACAGTCCAAAGATGTGCGGGTCAGGTGAATTGGCTATGCTAAATTGCCCGTAGTGTTAGGTAAGGGGTAAATGTAGCGGTATGGGTGGTTTGTGCTATGGCGGGTCGGTGTGGACTTGTTGGGCCGAAGGGCCTGTTTCCACACTGTAAATAATCTAATCTAATCTAATATCCCTGGTGGTGGGGTCCGTTTGGAGGTGGAAATGTCGGTGGATGATTTGGTTTATGTGAAGGTTGGTAGGGTAGAAGGTGAGCACCAGGGGCGTTCTGTCCTTAGTACGGTTAGAGGGGTGGGGTCTGAGGGCAGAGGTGCGGGATGTGGATGAGATGCATTGGAGGGCATCTTTAATCACGTGGGAAGGGAAATTGCGGTCTCTCAAGAAGGAGGCCATCTGGTGTGTTCTGTGGTGGAACTGGTCCTCCTGGGAGCAGATACGACGGAGGTGGAGGAATTGGGAATACGGGCTGGCATTTTTGCAGGAGGTAGGGTGGGAAGAGGTGTAATCCAGGTAGCTGTGGGAGTCGGTGGGTTTGTAAAAAATGTCGGTGTCATGTCGGTCGTCATTAATGGAGCTGGAGAGGTCCGGGGCGGGGTGGGGGGGAGGTGTCAGAGATGGTCCAGGTAAATTTAAGGTCAGGGTGGTGTGTGTTGGCGAAACTGCTGTGCTTTTCCAGCACCACTCTAATCTAGACTCTGGTTTCCAGCATCTGCAGTCATTGTTTTTACCTATTTGGTCTTTGTTGTGTTTCATCCTGAGCAGCTCCATGATGAGGGACTTAGTGCTTGACAGGCTATTCTCAGAGACTCACATTGGAACAAACATCAACTTATGGACCATCAAATTGGTGAATCAAACTTTTGGATCTTGTTGGTCATCAAGTCCAAACAGTTATCCATGACAGAGTGTTGCAAACTGGCACATTCTGAAGCCAGAGAGGCAAAATGGGGATTGCAAGATGACCAATTCTCTGGGAATATAAATAAGGAACACTTTTTTTGTACAGTGGCTAGGGGGTTAGTCTGTGGGAGGTGGCCACCCAGAGCAGAAGCAGTGATAAAACTAGAGCTGACAACTGCTGTACCAGCAGCAAACAATAGCAGACAGAAGAATGGTCTTATTAAATGGGACATCATCCTGGAAAATTCCGGACAGTTGGTCTAGCTGGAGAAAACTGAGGGCTGCAAAACATGCGAGAACCCTTCACTCAGGCTGCATGCTTGGGGTGGGGCAGGCATCGCAATTGCACCGAGTGTACTTCAATGGCACTTTCTGTGAGCCCGAATGTGCCGGAAGTGCATCTAAATGAAGTATTCTCTTGTGGGTGTTGATGGTAGTGATAGAATAAAATAGAATCCCTATAGAGCAGAATTAGGCCATTGGGCCAATTGAGTACAATTCGACTTTGAAGAGCATCCAACCCATACCCCATACCCCGTCCTGTAGCTTCACACATGGCTAATCCCTGGACACCATGTGGCAATTTAGCGAGGCTCATCCATTTAACCTAGGTATCTTTTGTCTTGGTGGGGGAAACCAGAGCACGTAGACATGGGGACAAAAGATGCCCCCTCCACACAGTCAGTCACCCAAGGATGGAATTGATAGCCAGACCCCTGGCGCTGTGAGGCAGCAGTGCTAAACCACCTGTGTGGAGGTGGAGGGGTGGGAAGAGATGGAAATGGAAGGGTGTTGGGAGCTTCTTGCAGGTGCAAAGGGACTCTCCCAACCACCCTGATGGTGGAGCACGCCCCAAAGTGGGTGAAGGGAGGGACTGAGAGATGAAAGGGGCGGGGAGAGCTTCGCACGCACAACCTGGAAGGGGGCGCGCGTGCGTGACAGCCGCGGGAGAGCGCACGTCCAGCCGGGGGCGAGTACGTAGTGGCGGAGTGGGTCGGTCAGCCGGTACCGTGAAAGGTTGGAAGGAGGAGTTGGGGGGGGGACGCGACGCTCAGAGGGAGTCAGTGACTGTGGCGGGGGTTAGGGGAGGCGTTGTCGGGGGGAGGTGGTGGTGGTGGGTTTCGGAAGGACAGGGCCTGATCGGGCCTCGCCGCATCGCACGGCTCGGCTCGGCTGTCGGTGGAAATGTAGAGAGCAAGAAGGTACTTGGAAATCGGCGGGAGAGGGACATTTTCCTTTGGCGTCGGCGGGGCGGTTGTCAAAAGTACGCCCCCTCCCATTCACCCAACCTTCCCAGGGCTAGGGGAGAGAAAGTGTTTTGTTTTAATTGTGTGTGTTTTGACCCTGTGGCTGGCCGGGATGGGGGGGTGATCAGTTGGAGGATGATGGCGAGTGGGCGGGATCGAGGCCTGTCGGCGGAGGCTTGGCTGGAGGGAGGGAGGGCCGGCTTCCCTCAGTGTGTGTAAGGGAGGCAGGCAAGAGGTAGGGGGGTGGGTGGGATATCGGTGTGTGTTCATGCATCCGGGGGTGGGGGGGGAATGCTGCCAAATTCCCAATCCTGTGCTGCTGGGAAAGAGAGGGAGAGACTCCCTCAGTTGACATTACAATCCCAGCACCGGTCATCATCATAATCATTTAGCAATATTATCATCCACCTACATCAAATCAGAAAATGGTGCAGGGAGACCCCTCCTCTTCCATTTCTTGACCATGATCGACCCTCATTTAGATCCCCCCTCCCCCCTTGGGGGTGTGTGTGTGTGTGTTTTTTTTAAGATTATCTTTAATTACTTCCCATCTGATTGTTCAGATTTTGAATGACTTTGCTTCCGTTTCTTTCTTCTCTTCTTCCCCCCCCCCCATCACACACAAAAAAAAACACAGAATGAACAATGAAGTTTCATTGCTTTTACATCAGGCTTTTATATAATCGCAGACAGCCGTGTCTCCTCCTTTGCCTACCCTGCATCATTCCTGAGGAAGGGAGGGGGAGAATTGTGTTTCTTTTTCCTCTCACAGTTCTCAGTTTGATTGGGTTGGGGGGGGGGGGGGGGGTAGGGTCTTAATTTCCGTCGGTGGGATGTGAATTTGGCAGGAAGTTTACTGGGAAAAAGGAGGTGGTGGTCAGGGTGAAAATCCCGCGCATGTGCAGGAAATGATCTATTATCCTGCAAAAAAAAGGGATCCGAGGTGGAAGCAGCTGCTTTAAAACCTTGTAACGGCACAAAAAAAAATCACGTTTAATGGCAGTTTCGCCTAATTTGCTGTACGAGTCTTTTGCTGTGCGTCTGCTGATCACGCCACCATGGGTAAAACGTATTGCAATGCTTTTTTTAAAAAAAAAGCTGTGCTAAATCTGTCAGTCCTGTAATCTGATGGGCCTTGTGGAGGCAAACAATCGATTACTGGAACAACACAAAGCAGTTTTTTTAAAACTTGTTAGTTTTATTGTTATGTGCATTGTCAGATGTTTAAAGCTTGTCATTTGTTTGTTTTTTTTAGGATTTCTCTGAATATTGAATTATGAGGCTCTCCTTTGTTGCACTCCCCACTTTTCCTGGATTGCTGCTAACTTCTTAGATTTAGACTCTCCCTTCTCATCCAGCTGCTCCTGAAAACACACATGGTGCATTGTTGTCGTTCCCCAGATCGTGTCTGTTCGCCAGAGCTGTTCGGTAACCTTCAGCAAGCAGATCAGCGACCTCTAGGATAAATATAAAGTAGTTTGTTTTCCAGACGTACTGCCCTTGTTTCTGCTGTGGCTGCACTGCAAACATGGAGCCTTGCATGGAGTATTTCTTAGCACAAGTGCTGCAGAAAGACATGGGACGTCGGGTGCAAATTGCTCAGGAGCTGATAGAATACATCACAGATCGCCAGAAATCCCATGATCTGGAACAGGACCAATCTATGCTTGATCGAATGGTTGATGGCCTTGCTGCTGGTTGGGTAAACTCCAGTAACTTCAAGGTATGCTTATGATGGACAGCTGTAATGCCCAAACAAAGCTAGCTATTGGTAACAGAAAAATAATTTGCTGAAAAAGATGTTTTGCTAAAGTTTTTCATTTTCCATTCATCAGAACAAACACAAGAATGCCATACTTCAAATGAACACAACAATAGAGATATTTTCTAATCAAAACCAAAAGAACTGTGGATGCTGTAAATCAGAGACAAAAATAGAAATTACTGGAAAAGCACAGCAGGTTTGGCAACATTTGTGGAGAAAAATCAGAGTTAATGTTTCTGCTTGAGTGACCTTTCCTCATCAGAGGTGTTCTGAAGAAGGGTAACTTGACCCCAAATGTTAACTCTGATTTCTCTCCACAGATGCTGCCAGACCTATGCTTTTCCAGCAATTTCTATTTTTGTCTTTATTTTCTAATCAATCTGTTAAGAGATGTTATTACACACTCCTGGAGCACAAGGGGCTTAAACCCAGGCTTCTTGCTACACCACGGGCCACTCTCAGTAAGGAATACTATGGGAGAAAAGGGTGCTGATTGGTTGGCAAGTTGACTGATTGATACTTTGCTGTAGAGAAATCAAAAAAAGTTGGAAATCATTGAAAATTTGACGTTCTTGTGTGTCCTGAAGAGTGGAAAATGAACAGCTTTGAAAAGGTGACTGTCTTTAAAGACAATGTAAAGAATTTTTTCCTGATAAAATGGGTACATCTGAATTATAGAGGAGAAAGTGAGGACTGCAGGCTCTGGAGATCAAGTTAAAAAGTGTGGTGCTGAGAAAGCACAGCCGGTCAGGCAGCAACTGAGGAGCAGGAGAGTCAATGTTTCAAACATAAACACTTCATCAGGAATGTGGAGGTGGCTCAAGGGGGCTGAGAGATAAACGAAAGGGGGTGCGGCTGCCCCTGCTGCCATTTACCTGTCAGAACCTTTGGGGACTTCTTCCCACCACCACCACCACCACACCCCCCCCACCTCCCACCCACCCCTGATCAAGACTTTATGCTTGAAACATCAACTGTCCTGCACTTTGGATGCTGCCTGATGGTTGTGCTTTTCCAGCATCACGCTTTTTGACATCTGAATTATGGTTGAGCATCTGGACTTGTAATCCAGAGAATCGTAGAATCTTTACAGTGTGGAAGCAAACCATTCAATGAGTGGACCCATCAAGCTATTTCTTTTAACCCTGCGTTTCCAAATGCTAATCCACCTAGCCTGCATATCTGTGGATATTGTGAGCAATTTGGCACAGCTAATCCACCCAACCTGCACGTTTATGGATTGTGTGAGGCAACAGAGCACCCACTGGATTCCCACGCATACATGGGGAGAATGTGCAAACTCTACACAGTCATCCAAGGATGGAATTGAAGCAGAATACATGGCAGTATGAGGCAGCAGTGCTAACCACTGAGCCACCGTGCCACCTGACCTGGCCTAATAATCAAAATTCAGTCTTCTGAATCTGGAATAAAAAGCAAGTCTTGGTAAAGTCTTGACTGTGAAATGATTGAATTGTTATTAAAAACCTGACTGGTTTGCTGATATCCTTTAGGAACAGGAATATCTTAACTTTAACCAACCTAAGCTATATGTCCCATCAGACCAAAAACGTATTTGCCACTTAACTGTCTTCTGAATTAAACCACTTAGTTGATACCATTGTATTCCTAAGGATATTTAGGAATGTCAGTAAATGCATTGAAAGAGGCCTTCATGCTGTGAATTAATAAATTATTTAAAAATATATCTTTGTACATCTTTCATGCACATTTTGTTAATGCAAATTTGCTATAACGTGTTTGAATTAGGGGAACTATCTAAAGTGCGAACTTTTAAAACGTGTACAGAGGAACCTCGATTATCCAGCATTTGATTAACCAAACTTCAGATCATCCGAACAAGGTCGCAGGGTTCTGATACGTGGCTAACTGTTACCTGGCATTGATTAACCAAACAAAATACTCCCTGCTCATGTCCTTCGGATAATTGAGGTTCCTCTGTATTGGTTATAATGTGATTCCGGCCCCATTAGTTTCAATGGTGCTGCTATTACACTATTTTCTTATAACACGGGATTGCACGATGACAAAACTACCGCGTTATAGCAGAATCGACTGTAGTATATTTCTCTCTTTCAGTAATGTATTTGGAAACTAGTGACTTAGTTGGTAGCACTTCTGCCTGTGAGCTGGAGGGACCTGAGTTCAAATCTACTGCATGACATGTTTACCACGGAATGAGTTTTACATGACTTAAAGTAGGTTTAGCTTGCCTGCAAAATTCTTACATTAGACCACATGATTCTCCAAGGGAGGCAAGCATGAAACTGCATCAAACAAGTTTGTTGCCTTTTAATAAAGGCAATTCTTATCAATAAATCTAATCTTCATTATAGAAATAAATGTGATTGATTGATTTTATGTGAAAAATTGTGCCAGACTCTCCTCCTTAAATGAAATGTTTTGGAATGTCGTCTGAGGAGCTTGTCTTTTGATGATCTGCAGGCAATCCATACTCATTGTGTGCTTCTGTAATCAGTTTTCCCAACCATGTTCATCTCAAATAAGTTGTCCAACTGGAAAGAATATAGAACTACACCCATCATTTATGTAAAGTGTAATTACATTTTGTAAGCATTGTTTCTTATGAAAATTACTGAAATATCTGAGGACTGTTACATTATCTAAGAGCTCTAAAGGTGGTTATTATTTTCATTCTCTCTTCTGTACTTCTAAAGACTTGATTTGTGTACTAAAAAAGGCATAAATATGAATGTTGCACATTATATCAAGCAGACCAGTTTTTTGTGGTGAAATGATCAATCATAAGGAGCAATGCAATCTTGTCATGATAAATTTTAGAGAAAATTTCAAAGTTGGAAATTTGTAAAGAAGATCATGAGCAGTTACCATGTGATTTCTGTCACAGAAGGCTGTTGGTTCTGCCACAGCTGTCTCAGTTGTACTTGCCTTAGGGAATACAACAAAGGTTCATTAGACTAATTTCTGGGATAAGGAGGTTGTATTATGTGATTGACTAGACAAAGCTCCCTAGAGTTCAGAAAAGCAAGAGATGAATTCTGTGATGCATGTAAAATTCTTAAGCTTGATAGGATCAGTGCTGATAAGGTGTTCCCCCTCTAGAACTAGGGCTGATGGTCTCAAGATAAGGAGATAGCGGGTTTTGCATTGAGATGATGAGAAACTTCTTTACTCTGAGGGTTGTTAAAGTTTGTACTCTACCATACAGGGCTGTGAAAGTATGGTCAGTGAGCGTGATGAGGATTGAAATTGATAGATGTCTGGGTGACTAAGAGAATAGTATGGAAAGTGATGCTGATGTAGCTCTTCATTTACGATCTTATTGATTGGTAGAGCAGGTTCAATGGCCTGCATGGGCTACTGCTCCTGATGAAGGGTGTTTGCCCGAAACGTTGATTTTCCTGCTTCTCTGATACTGCCTGACCTGCTGTGCTTTTCCAGCACCACTCTGATCTAAACTACTGCTACTCCTGGTCCATTGTTCTTCTGTTTGCTTGCAGACAGTAGATTTTGCTGCATTTTTGTCAATCTTTGGCTATTGTATCCTAGATTGGAAAAGATTAGTGGAAATGCTATTTCTCTTCTGGGGAATGTCTAATTTCTGCATTCAATTAATGTCAATGGTGCTTCAATCTGAACTACAAAGCCCGCTGCATGCTGCAAATGGGAAGCATTTCATACAAATCCCAGATGAATCTTCTACTACAGTTTTTAGGTATCTAGGGTTTTGTAAATCAAAGTGCTGTGTATGTGAATTAATTCTAAAGTTCTGTACATATCCAATTGTAAATGTTTTCCAAGTAATTCTCTTCAAATCATATCCAAATCCTTGTCAGTTCTTGTTCACACTTAATGTGATGAAACAGAAGGAGTCTGTTTCAAATCCAGCCAAGGAAAATAACATGAAATGAGGTACAAGAAAATTTCAGTATCTGAGAAATGTATACATTTTTCAAATTTCATTTACTGTGATAATATTTCACTTGTAATTTTTATTTCCATTTGCACCTCTTGTTCTGAGGGTGGTGAAGGCAGTACTTTTGCTCTCAACCAAGTGACAGTTGCACTTGAAGTCTGTTCATCCCAATTTCATTATGCGACCTAATGTACATAAGTAATTTCCTGCTCGGAGATTTTGATTGGGATCCTGATGCTTATTGTATATTACTTTTCTTTTGCCCATCTGACAGCACAGAGAGGCCAGTTGTAGCAGCTTTACTTTCCTACAATTAGCTACTTCAAAATAACTGTTGTAGAATCACCTTAGTGAACATAGTTCAGGAATATGCCAATTGATTCATTTTCCTCAGATATGGGCAAATCTGATTCATTGTAAATAAAAATCTAGCAAGGCAATTAAGTATGATGTTTTGGAATCTATCTTTTAAGTAAGGTGGACAACTTCCTATAGATATCAGAAAGGTCATATATGCTAGTAGATAAAATTATTAATGTATTAACTTTTTATCTGCAGTTGGTCAGTGAGTATTTATTTTTACTCTGGTTTCCATTCCTTCAGTGCAGTGTCCAGACTAAACTAAGGCAGTGCTGTCCTGCCTTTCCATCTTCATGGTGCATAAACTTCAGTTCACTCAAAATTCTGCTGCAAGTATCCTACTTCAGTCACTTATCAGTGATGTAGGTTTGCTCCCAGACCCCGCCCCCCCCCCCCCCCGCGCAATGATATCCCATCCAAAATTCTCTTAAATTTCTTTAAATGCCATGTATGTCTCTATATTTTAACCTTCAACAGCTCTTTAATGTGTCCTTATGGAGCTTGATTAATATTGATTATTTCCCTTTAGTGGCGTAAGTTGGTATTTTTGTAAAACATATCCATTATTAACTTTGACACCATTCAATGGAAGTAACATCTTTTCTTAAGAAATTTGGCTTAAGTAGGATTAAAAGGTTAACTAATGGTGTGCATGGAGGATAGCAAATCCCAGTGTTCTTCTTCACTGTAGACTAATAGAGATATGCAGCACGGAAACAGACCCTTCGGTCCAACTAGTCTATGCCAACCAAATATCCGAAACCAATTAGTCTCATTTGTCAGCAGTTTGCCCATATCCCTTTTAAACCCTTTCTATTCATATACCCATCCAAATGCCCTTTAAATGTTGTAAATGCCTCCACCATTTCCTGTGGCAGTTCATTCCGTATATGCACCACCCTCTTTGTGGAAAAAGTTGCCCCTTAGATCCCTTTTTTTTTGTTTCCCCTCTCTCCGTAAACCTATGCCCTCTAGTTCTTTAGTCCCCCACCCCAGGGTAAAATAAAATGTCTATTTACCCTGTCCATGCCCTTCATTATTTTATGCACCTCTGTAAGGTCACCCCTCACACTCTGCTCCAGAGAAAACAGCTCCACCTTATTCAGCCTCTCCCTTTAGCTCAAACCCTCCAATCCTGATAACATCGTTGTAAATCTTTTCTGAACAGTTTCAGATTTCACAACATTCTTCCAATAGGAGGGAGACCAGAATTGCACACAATATTCCATAAGTGGCAACGTTTTCTGATTAACTTCTTTACAGTCTTCTAGAACTTTCATTGAGTTCAAGAATTTCAGGAGCATCTATCCATTTTGATATTTTCTTTCCTTCAGTTACTGTTTTGAATCATTTTCATTCTTTATGCTTTAGTATAGAGCTGTTTATTGTTCTACCACTGACCACCTGGACAGGTACTTGATGTCTTTGCTATATTTATTACCATTACCTTTTGCCTCTTTGTTACATGACATGGCATCTTAGTAATTTAATCTCTTGCTCCTCCACCTCCTTTTGTTCACCCTCCCTTTTGCACAACAGCATCAACAGTTGTATTTTTACTCCCGGTTTGAAGGAGATCATCCTGGTCTTGAAACTTTATTTCTTTGAGTACAAATGCTGTCAGACCTGCTAAGTATTTCCAGCACTTAGTGTTTATTTCGGATTTTCAGCATTTACTGTATTTTATTTTTATTTTGTTAGCAAGTAATTGGGGCTTATCTATCATCTGTATATGCTTCCAATTTAATGTTTTTTTAAAAAAAATACATAGCAAGTTGCAAGTCACCCGACACCAGGTTACAGTCCAACAGGTTTATTTGAAATCGCAAGCTTTTGAAGCATAGCCCCTTCATCAGGTGAAGTAACCTGGTGTTGTATAACTTCTGACTATGTCCATCCCAGTCCAACACTGGTACTTCCACATCATACATGGCAAGTTGTGCACTTCTATAAATCATCTTTCATCTCTTGCTTTATTATTCTAGTCGTTTGTTCTTAAAGTACATTTGCTGCATTAGAATTTCCTGGTCATTGTTAGCAATCTGCTACTTTGCAGAATTGGTTGTGCATTGTGGGCGAGAGCAGTGTTTTCAGTAATCATCCATGGCATTTTTCCAGAGAGACTGATGGACAGTCAGTAGCTTTGGGTAGTCTAGCTAGGAGTTTTATCTCGTTCATTACTACCTAAGGATTGTTTGAGGTAGCTTGTTTTTCTCAATGTTTTGCATTGGCAGAAATTGGCACAAACAACTGCTGAGATGCACAATCTCTCAACTATTAAGGGAATATATGGGAGTATAAAATTTTCATAGCCATGGCATTTCCTTCTTGGACTCCTACCAGTGTGTTTTTCTGCTAGCTTATAAGCTTATAGTTTAAATGCATGTTTATGACCAAAATACCACTACTTCATTTAATGTTGTGTGTACAGTTCTTTGCTCCTGTAATTCATTGTGGTTCTCACGTTCGAGATTAACCTACCTTCATTTTTTTTGTGCTTCAAAATCAAAAGCCCTGATGAGTTTGATATAAACCAAAGCTACATCATCTCACTGATGAACTTGGAAGCTAGCATAGGGGAAATAAATAGTGATATCTTGAAAAGAGTTTGTCACAGAAGAGGAGGTCTTAAAACAAGTAAAGGTAGATAAACCCCTGGGAACTGATCAGGAGTTCCCCAAAATTTTGTGGGATTTCAAGGAAGAGATTGCTGGTCCTCTTGCTGAGATATTTGTATCATTGACAGCTGTGGATAAGGTGCAGGAAGACTGGAGGTTGGTTAATATGGTGCCACTATTTAAATCTGTTAAGAAAAGCCAGGGAACACTAGACTGGAGAGCCTTATGTCAGTGGTGGATAACTTGTTGGAGGGGATTCTGAGGGACAGGAGTTACATAGTTTGGAAAGGCCAGGACTGATCAGGAATTATCATGATGGCTTTGTGTGTCACTAACCTGATTGAGTATTTTGAAGAGGTGACAAAGAATTATGAAGCTTCTGCTTGGTAGATTGGTTGATAAGGTTAGATCACATGGGATCCAGGGGTAGCTAGTCAATTGGAAGCAAGTTTGACTGAAGGTATGAGATAGAAGATGGTGGTAGATGTTTGCTTTTTGGACTAGAGGCCTGTAACATATGATGTACAAGGATCACTGCTGTGTTCACTGCTTTTTGTCAAGTATATAAATGATCTAGATGCTAATATAGGAAGTATGATTAGTAAGTTTACAGATGATGCCAAAAGAGGTGGTAGTGGGCAGCGAAGAAAATTACCTCAGTATGAAGGGACATTGATCAGATGGGCCAATGGGCTGAGGAATGGCAGATGGAGTTTGTTAGATAAATGTGAGCTGTTACAATTTGCAATGGCAAACCATGGTAGGACATATATGTTTAATAGTAGGGCCCTGGGTAGTGCTGCCGAATAGACACCTCGGGGTGCAGGTGGATAATTCCTTGAAAGTGGAGTCGCAGGTAGACCGGGTGCTGATGAAGGGGTTTGGGATACTTGCCTTCATTGGTCAGAACATTGGGTATAGGAGTTAGGATGTCATGTTGCCGCTGTACAGGATGTTGGTGAGGACACTTTTAGCATACTGCATAAAATTCTGGTCATGCTTCTACAGAAAAGAGAGGTTGTTAAACTCTAGAGGGTTCAGAAAAGATTTTCAAGGATGTTGCCAGGGCTGCAGGGTTTGAGTTGTAGGATTGGTTGAATAGATTGGGGCTTTTTTTCCCTTGGAACATCTGACCTTGTAGGGGTTTATAAAATCATGAAGGACATGGATACTGTGAATAGCCAGGTCTTTTTTCTAGGGTTGGAAGGGTGGGGGGGGGGCCTTAAACTAAAGGGCACAGGATTAAGATGGGAGGGGAAAGATTTAAAAGGATCTGAGGGGTAACTGCTTAACGCAGAGGGTGGTGCCTGTATGGAATGAGCTGCCAGAGGTAGATGTAGGTACAATTACAACATGTAAAGGCATATAGATGAGTATATTAAAAGGAAGGATTTAGAGGGATATGGGCCAAATGCTGACAAATGGGACTAGGTCAGATTGGAGTGTCTGTTCCACGTGGACAAGTTGGATCGAAGGGTGTCTTTCATACTTCTAAGACTGTTATGTATGTGGATCACCCTTAAACTTATTGTCAAGCAGCTTGCCAGCATTCAGTCTTAGATAATCTGCATTTTTCTCATGCTAACACTGAGAATGTATCAACTGTCATTTTCAGCCTACTACTCATTCTCTTGCTTTCAGTTCCAACTGTCAGCTTAGTGAACCAGGCTCTGCCTTGATGTCCTATTTGACTTCGAGCTAAAATTCTGACATCATATCTATGCCAACATTAAAAAAAATGACCCATTTCCATATCTAATATTTCTACCTTTTTATAATCACTCGTGGGCCCTGGGTGTCACTAGCTGGCCAGCATTTATTTCCTGTCCCTGGCTGCCCTTGAACTGAGTGGCTACCCTGGCCACTTTACAGGGCAGTTAAAAGTCAACCACATTGCTGTGGGTGTGGAGTCACATGTAAGCCAGATCAGGTGAGGACAGCCGATTTCCGTCCCTGAATGACATTAATGAGCCAGATGGGATTTCGTGGTCATCAGTAGATTCTTAATTCCAGACTTGTTATTGAATTCAAGTTCCACCATCTACCATGGTGGGATTTGAACCCAGGTTCCCAGAACATTAGCTGAGTTTCTGGATTAATAATTTAGTGATAATGCCATTAGGCCATTGCCTCCCTTATTTCATGCTACCTGTAACTGGAATGAAATCCATGTTCTTTGTTTACAGATTTAGCTATTCTAATTCTTTCCTGGCCACCTTCTCATCTCTAACATCTAGCTGTTTCAAACTCTGCCCATATTCTGTTGTACTTCTCCCAGTGCCTTAATATTTCTGAACAATTTAAAATTTGTATTTGTGTCCTTAAATTACTTTTATGGCCTGGCAGTTGTCTATTTCTAACCATCTCTGGCTCTATAAAACCCCAGTGCATGCTTCCTCTGACTCTGGCCATTTGTGCTTTCTGTGTCTCCTATCCCCAAACCCCTTCATTCTCTATTGGAAGCATTTAACCTCCTCCTACCTTAAATCCCTGTCTTTCTGTTTGCTCCCTCCCTTTGAAAATTCACCCCAAAATTGTCATCTTTGACCAAGCTTTTTGTGTTTTCCATTGGTATCTCAGTCTTTTTGGCTTTGTCATTTTTTTCTGTTTTTAATCTGACCATTTTTGGTATTTTTCTGTGTGAAAGGCACGACATAAATGCAAGTTGTTGATCATGATGCTTTTAAATTTCAAGCCATTGACTCCTCTAATAGTCATTTGGTAATTGTCCAGAGTGTCAAATTGAGTCATATATTTACTAAAGATTTTGTATTTATGTCTATGCCAAATTTACAGAGCTTAATTGGGATTAAGAATGGGGAAAATTAGGAAAGGTTTCTGCTTCTGGTTGCAATTAATTGACTTCTGCTCAAAGTGGAGATATGAATATTGAATAAAAATGAGGGGACACAGTTTAGCTTCAACTTACATGTGAAATCCTCTGGTAAAAGCTTTCATTATCACTGTACCCAATTGAATGAAGAATGGTTGGTGAGGCAGTGTGTTTGTGAAAATATATCTCATCATGGGCCTACACCTTTGGTACAAAAGATGATAGTTGATTAAAGAAAAGTCTAGGAATTGTCTGAGCAGAGCATGCTGTTTATTTACTGTACTTCTTTGTTCCTAATATAGCGCTTCTTTTTCTCTGCAAAGTACCTTTATAGATGCTTGTGAAGTAATTTCCCTTGTTCTGTAGTTGGTGAGATTTTGTTAGTTTTAATTCCGTGTTGTGGTGCTCTGTTGACCTAGGGTAGGTTTTCCATGTAAGCTAATTCTATTAGTTTTTTGAAATTTTAAGAGACAAACACTTTTGAGGGGCAAGGTACTTCAGTAATAGAAGCCAGTGGAGAAAACTGTGTTTTCTAAGACTTTTTTAAAAAAAAATGTATGCTGCTTGAATTTGTCTTTGAATTTCTTTTGGTTATACTTGTAAGCTCTTTCCTAATTTTTAAAATTATCCCTTTTCCACCACTTCCCCAGCTTAATAATTTGCCAGATTTTCAGGATGGTGGTCTGAATGTCAGTGGTCAAAAGGAAAGACCAGGACTCTTGGGGAAATTTTCTTCTTCGCTTAGATTGCAATTTGGGTAAAGTAACAGTTTAGCTGCTTTGTGGTTCTGAACACCAATTATTCTTCAAATTGCAGACCAGTAACAAGGTTTTTTTCTTTTTGAGTTTGTAGACTTAAAAGATGACCGTGATAGAAATGACAGTTTATGGGAATTAAGTTTCCAAATTGTGCAGCTCCTTACAGACATTAACAATGAAAGTTAAATATATTTCAGGGTCTCTTTTAAGGACTATGTTTTTGGGGTTGAGTATTTTGCTTTGATTTTAAAAATAATCATGCTACTCTGTCTTCTCATTCTCATGGTTTCCTGTTGTTTAGCTGTTTTAATTTAACAAAGGGTCTTTAGTTTTTAGTGCCTTATCCAAAGAACTGTTTGTCATATAGAAACCTTGATGAGAGTTAATTGCTTGCTAGCTGCTGTCAGTGTTTGCTAGCCATGCATTAGTTTTCTGAATCTTTGTTGAATAGCAAGTATGACCACATTGGAAACAGATCAGAGAAGGTATACCAGACAAATACCTGGACTCAGCAAATTGCCTTATGAGGAGAGGCTGGACAAGCTAGGCCTGTATCCTCTGGAATTTACAAGAGTCAAAGATGACTTAATTCAAACACAGATCCTGAAGTGACTTGACAAGGTGGCTTTGGAAAAGAGGTTTCATGTTGTGAGAGAATCTATAGCTCGAGGTCATATTTAAAAATAAAGGGTACACATTTAAGACAAAGAGGGGGAAAAGATTTTCTGAGTGGGGAAGTGTCTTTAGAATTCCCTTCCTCAAAAGGCAGTGAATGCAGAATCTTTAAATATTTTTAAGACAGGTTCTTGATTTTCTGGGTTATGTATGGATGTCAAATTGAGGTTAAAATCAAATTAGTTGTGATCTTACTGAATAGCAGAGCAGGTTTGAAGGACTGACTCTGCCTGCAAAAGTTTTTTCTTGCGTAATTTTTGCCAATTGCGTTAAATCTGTGTCCTCTTCTATTTGATCCTTTGAAGAATAAAAACAGTTTCCATAGATTTGCTGATTTTTATATTCAAGTACATATTGTTAAAATTGCTATTCATTTCCTGCACAAAAATTTTATTTCAAAAGTGAGTTTGCTTTATATTGTTCTTATGTTTTGGTCAAAATACTTCCTAAGGCTAAAGAAGTCAATTATGATCTGGGTTTATATAACCAAATGCTCTTTTGGAATCTTTCAGATAAAATCTGACACCTACATACGTGAATGGATATTAGAGCAGACGGATCAAAAACTCACTTGGAGCTATGGTTCACAACATTTTGTGAGTTAGAGGTTTAGCTAGATTTAAGGAAGAAATCCCAGAGCTAGGAGCTAGGCACTTGGAGTATTGTGGTTCCAAAACTTTATGCATCATAGGAAGGATCTGGAAGCTTTGGAAAGGGTTCAGAGGGGATTTACCAGGATGTTGCCTGGTATGGAGAGAAGGTCTGATGAGGTAAGGCTGAGAGACTTGTGGCTGTTTTCATTAGAGAGGAGGAGGTTGAGAGGTGACTTAATTGAGACGTATAAGATAATTAGAGGGTCAGATAGGGTGGATAGTGAGAGCCTTTTTTCCACGAATGGCAATAGCTACCACACGGGGGCATAGCTTTAAATTGAGTGATAGATATAGGACAGATGTCAGAGTAGGGGCATGGTACGCACTGCCTGCAACAGTAGTAGACTTGCCAACTTTAAAGGCATTTAGTGGTCATTGGATAAACATATGGACGAGAATGGAATAGTGTAGGTTAGATGATCTTCAGATTGGTTTCACAGGTCGGCGCAACATCGAGGGTCGAAGGGCCTTTTCTGCGCTGTAATGTTCTTTGTTCTGTGTTCTATGTTGAAGGCACGACTTTATAGGTGGAGCAAAGGAAATAGATGATGTGCACACTGTCAGAATTGGAGGCCTTAAATTTTTGGGATGGAGATGGTCAGGGAGAGAAAAGGAGTGAGAACACCAGGATGAGAATTTAAAAATTATACTAGGCCTGGAAGCAGTGTTGGTTAGCAAGTGTAGGGTATGATCAGTGAGTAGGGTCTGGTGCAAAGTAGGATATAGACATCAGAGCTTTGGATGAGATGAATTTTATGGGACTGGGAGTTGGAGACTGGCCAATTGGAGTCAGCGTGAGAATGCTCCAATGAGCTGTTAAAAATGTTGTAGAAAGCCACACCTAATGGGTTCTTAAAAAAAATGATGAACACCCTTTAATGTTCCTCCTGATTTGCGCAAGTGCACTTCTGTGCAGTGACTTGGAACATGCCAAGAGCAATTATAAGTTTTTGATTATGCAGTGTGTATCACTATACATTATGTATCCAAATCTTGAAATGAAGTCAAACTCATGACCTCTGGTCCAGAGTTGACAGTTCAGTACTCACAACAGTAATTAATTATTTTTCAGTGAGTGAATTTTCTGATAATTATTTTTGTATATTCATTTGTATCAGTATTCCTGAGTAAGCTTCCTACAAATATGATTGTATATGAAATGTAATTTTTGTTTAGTTCTCTAGGTTGGCAAAGATGTGATTTTTGGTTTGTGATGGCTTTGAGCAAAGCATTTGAGGGTTTCACTTAGATCACTAGTGTCTTTTGGTGGGAATAACAAATGTGATGTTTGCCATCAATGTGTGGCTATAATTTTGATAGACTGAGTAGATACCATGGTGTAGCAGCATACTCAATGTCATTAACTATGGATTGTGATCAGTTCACATTGTTGTCGTTATCCTGTTCGTGGATATAAAAGATAACACACAACTTGACTTACCTATTTGCCACAATATTGTGCAAAAATGCATGTATAGTTTCTACACTTCAGCTTTTCCTCTGTTTGAGGTTATACATGCAATTATACATATCATTGTCTTGTTGCTACCCTTAACTTTGTAAAACAAAAAGTCCTAAGTCACTTGACAGGATAAAATATATTTTCGTTGTAAAGTGATAAGCAAATTTTTAAGTTTTAAATTGTCTAAACATTTTAATAAAAACGTAGAATGAAATCTGTTAATTTATCTCTACTAAAACATATATTTTATAATTAAGATTTAAATAATCATAATTCATGAATTGATTCAAGGCTTGATTTCTCTCTTTACCATCATGTTCCTGTTTCTTCTTTGGTGAGGGGAGAAAGAAGTTCAGTGAATTAAACTAAAGATGATGAGGTTAGCATATGGAGCTAAAATGGAACAAGGGACAAAAATTGAACATATTGACTGACAAAGCAGTAATATTGGTAGAGTATGCATGAGAGCTCAAAGAAGGCTAATTCTTCAGACTGTTAATTCATTCATCTGCCCAGAACTGAGTTTTCAGCCTTCCTAGATTTAGGATAGGGCTGGCATAGCATATAAAAGCAGTGTTTAAGATTTTATGAAGAGTTAAGATTTGTTGAGGGGAAAAGAGCTTTGGATCACAAGAGAAAACTGAGCTGTTTGGTGGTAGGTTTGTTCTCTTTAATGTTGGAGCAGTTGGTAAGGTTTGTAATGTTAATAGTTGATGAATGGAACCCATCAAAGACTAGAAATGATCTGTTGTTTGAAAATAAAGTACGCTTTGAAGTACAGAAGTAAGACTTCTTACTCCCATAACTGCTTTTGCCTGGAGATCTGTCTTGTGCCATTTTCTCTCATCACCTGTAACTTGTTTGTAATCAGTGTTTGATGTCTATTATCGAACAATGTCTGAGTTAACCCCTGTTTTCTGCTTCCCTCCACTTTGTGCTCCAGAAGAGAGCTCAGTAGCTTTTCAGCTCGGATCAAATGGGTGAAATAGTAAATATTTTTTCCAGTTTGTCTTTTCTTAAAAATACTTGCGATTTCAAAATTCTCTTCATTTATTTATGGTTTGTGCATGGAATGTTTAACATAGTCTTTGTATCTCCTTTTCAAAGGCGTCTGTTTTCTTCCATAGATATCTCATTATTGTTTTTGATGCAAACAGGCAAGTGTTTGGATCGTAGCATCTTCCATAAACAAGGAAAAAAGCAAGCTCAAATTTCTTTGTAACACATCTTTCATCTTGTCAAAATTACTTCTGGCTACCTGTCCTCCTCAACTTCTTTTGTATTAGATCAACCATATTCTCATAGAGTCATAGAGATGTACAGCATGGAAACAGACCCTGTGGTCCAACCCGTCCATGCCGACCAGATATCCCAACCCAATCTAGTCCCACCTGTCGGCATCTGGCTCATGTCCCTCCAAACCCTTCCTATTCATATACCCATCCAAATGCCTTTTAAATGTTGCAATTGTACTAGCCTCCACCACTTCCTCTACATTCACTTAAATTTGTCTTAAATTTACAAACCTATTTACTTGTTCCAAAGTAACACTTGCTTTAGTTTCTTCTAATTTTCATACATACAGATGAAGAGGGACACCAGTTTGACTGGGACAATACGTCTATCCTTGGAAGCCGAAACAAAGACCCACATGGGAATTCCTAGAGGCATTCAAATTGGAACTCCATTAACAAACATATAGATTTGGACCCTATTTACCAACCTCTCAGAAGCAGAACCGGATATGATATCACTTACCACAACAAACCTTCGGCGGCACGGTGGCTCAGTAGTTAGCACTGCTGCCTCAGTTCCAGGGACCCAGGTTCAATTCCCGCCTCGGGTAACTGTCTGTGTGGATTTTGCATATTCTCCCCGTGTCTGCGTGGGTTTCCTCCGGGTGCTGTGGTTTCTTCCTATAGTCCAAAGATGTGTAGGTCAGGTGAATTGGCCATGCTAAATTGCCCATCTTGTTAGATGGTTTAGTCAGGGGTAAATGTAGGGGGAATGGGTCTGAGTGAGTTGCTCTTCGGATGGTTGGTGTGGACTTGTTGGGCTGAAGGGCCTGTTTCCACACTGTAGGGAATCTAATTTAATCTAAAAACTGAGACACAAATAACAAGTGGGCTAGAACACCAATGCTTCACTGGAGGCTCACTGATGATGTTACCTAGCATGGTGACAAAACTTCTGAAAACAAATCTACCAGCTCAGCAAACAAATTTATAACCAGATGAATATATTTCTTTCACTACTTAAAAAATACTAGTACCAGCCAGACAGATTATTGAAATCAATTGATGGTTGCAGTTGTGATAGGGTTTGGGTATGAATTTTGCCACCCTGTATAAGGATGGATTGAGGTTGAGGTCTATAAAATGGGAAAGACAGCTGCGCTGGATTACTTTCCCAACCAATTCTTGCATCGGAATTTCGGTGACATCTGTACTGACCTCAGGCTTCCTGTCATCAGGGAATGGGAAGCAAATTTAAACTTGCAAATACCTTATTAAGGGTCATATTATTGTGCTGTTGGAAATTTGCTGGATGGGAGGACACAAGCTGAATGCAGGGAGCCTCCTGGCAGTACCAAAGGGGATACGTGTGTTTCATTCAAATGGGGGTCCCAGATAAGAAATCATAGAATCCCTACAGTGTGGAAACAGGCCATTTGGCCCAACAAGTCCACACCAATCCTCCTAACAGTGTCCCACCCAGACTCATTTCCCTGCCCTTTTACTCTACATTTCTCCTGCCTAATGCACCTAACCTACACATCCTTGAACACTGCAATTTAGCATGGCCAGTTCACCTGACTTGCACATCTTTGATATGTGGAAGGAAACTGGAGCACTCGGAGGAAAAACATGCAGACACTGGGAGAATGTGCAAACTCCACATAGATAATACCCTCAGGCTGGAATCTAACATGGGTCCCTGGCGCTGTGAGGCAGCAGTGGTAACCATCATGTCGCCACTCCTTTTGTTTTTTGCAAGTAATGAATGAATGTGCTTCTGCTAGTAAAGTATGAGGAGTGACCCATTGGGTGGTTCAGCATGTTCTGCCCATTGCTTGGTCTTTAATTCTTGCCTTAGATTCAAATATATTAGGAGTAAGGCAAGATTTATTGTGCTACAATTTGGACAGAAGGGAAGAGTGTCAGTCAATAACTTTAGAACTCATCAACATAGAAAATATTTTGTCATCTGTTCCCTTTGTGAAAACAGCTAACTTTATGTTGACCAAATGAATATTCTTTTTATTAAGTTATCAGTTGTGCACAATTATGTGTGCTATAGATACTGACAATTTTCACTTTATAAGCAGCTACTCACATTGAACATGATTAATGTTATTTCCATTCAGTGGGGTTTTACATGGCTGGTAATTCTAATGCCCAGTTAGCAGACCTTGCCAAGTGTTGAGAAGATGCTGTTTGAAGGATTACATAGGGTTTTTTTGCAAGTTTGTGTGCTTCCTCTGACACCTTTGCACTTTCCAATAAAATTTCTGTCTGTGGTGGTTTCCTGAATTGGCCGCCTTCACTTTGGTCACAAATTAGTGTTGTCCATCAATTAGTGGGTTTGTTTGACCTCTTTAGCAATGCTTTAACAACATCCTTAAAGTATCTGTTGTTTTTCTCAGGTTATGTTTTTGCAACTAAATACCAAGTAGTATAATTGCTTTGAGCCTGAGAATGTGTATAAGGTATAAGCAGGTAAGAAAGAGTTAAGTTTTTTGAGTATTGTGAAATGAGGTTCAGCTGAGCATGATTCAGATCAGATAAGAACTTGCAGTTAACAATAGGGAGCTGGAGGCAAGGGTAACTAGTTAATAAGGTGGAAAAGCATTCATTATGTAGAACTATTTAACAATATTAGAAGCATTCGATATGTAAGGTCAGTTTAACAAGGTGAAAAATATTCATTATATGAAACCAGTTAAGGTTAAGAATATTCATTGTATAACACCAGATGGCTTATTCTTTGCTATCGACACTCACTGATTTTAACGGTCATCCAATCAATATGTATGTTGCCTTATCTGGATGCTCCGTATAATCAATATAATTCATTGAGAAACTAGTCTTCCAGAGAAGACAGAGAACCCATGTCTCTGTGCACATGTGTGATCGTTCTCTCTCCCTCCAGGGCCCGGAATAAAGATGAAGGAGGTAAAACTGTACTGTGTCTCTGAGTGTTTTGCTTTGACTGAGGGCTGAAATGAGACAACAAGTCTGGTGTCAGGCATACGATCGAAATGTCTCACCAGCAGAGCTGATTTTGAGTGATTAGTGGCTTGGTGCTGGGCAGTTGGCTTGGGAGAGGATGTTACTGTTGGGACTGCCTTTGTGCCACTTATGGTGGTGTTTCAACCCTGGAGATAAACCCATAGTAATCTTAAAAGCTTGAATTGTTCATTGAAAAATGTGTTGTATCTCTCCAAATTCTGTTCTGAGTTTGATAATTATAGTAATCAAATGTAATTCTCTTTTAAGCTAATAACACTTCATTATGACACTCTAACAATGCTAATCTTTGACAAAGACCTTGTAGTGTGGGTGAGTGTTTCTTGCAAGGTTATGACATGAGATACTGGCTGACTTAGATAGGTGTGAAATGAGGTCAGTGACTAAAGCTGAATGTTACATTCATTTGCTGTTTCATCTGGTTTCTGAAGCATACAGTAATGCAGCATTATTAGGAAAGTTCTATGGCCTTTGTGAATTTTTCGCCTTTGTGTAACAATATTTGCTTGAAATTTTAGTCCTATTATTGGTGCTGTCTGTACCTGAAGATGTTCTTTGTGTTTTAGCTAGGATATCATTTCTTCAATTGATATAACAGCATTTTGTCTTTATTGTGCCAAGCACAATTTCCAGGCCAAGGAAACAGGTATATGAAGCATTCCTTGTTAGAACATAGAGTAAAAAATGAGGTCTGCAGATGCTGGAGATCACAGCTGCAAATGTGTTGCTGGTCAAAGCACAGCAGGTTAGGCAGCATCTCAGGAATAGAGAATTCGACGTTTCGAGCATAAGCCCTTCATCAGGAATAATATTCCTGATGAAGGGCTTATGCTCGAAACGTCGAATTCTCTATTCCTGAGATGCTGCCTAACCTGCTGTGCTTTGACCAGCAACACATTTGCAGTTGTTAGAACATAGAACAATATAGCACAGTATATGCTCTTAGGCCCTCAATGTTGTGCCAACCTTTTATGCCTCTCTAAGATCAAAGTAATCTACATACCCTATATTTTACTATCATCCATGTGTCTATCCAAGAGTTGTTTAAATGCCCCTAATGTATCTGACTCTACTACCGCTACTAATAGTGCATTCCACGTACCCACTCCACTCTGTGCAAAGAACCTACCTCTGATATCTTCCCTGAACCTTCGTCTAATCACTTTAAAATTATGCCCCCTCGTGAAAGCCATTTCCACCCTGGGGGAAAAAAATCTCTGGCTAGCCACTCTTTTTATGCCCCTCATCATCTTATGCAACTTTATCAATTCACCTCTCCTTCTTTTCTCCAGTGAGAAAAACCCTAGCTCCTTCAACCTTTCTTCCTAAGACATGCCCTCCAGTCCAGGCAGCATTCTGGTAAATCTCCTCTGCATCCTCTCTAAGGCTTCCACATCCTTCCTATAATGAGGTGACCAGAACTGAAGACTATATTCCAAGTGTGATCTAACCAGGGCTTTGTAGAACTGCAGCATAACCTCATGGCTCTCAAACACATCCCCCTGCTAATGAAAGCCAACACTCTGTCATCTTAACAACCCTATCAACTTGGGTGGCAAATTTGAAGGATCTATGGAGGTGGACCCCAAGATCCCTCTGTTTCTCCACACTGCCTTTAATTCTTTAATCTGCATTCAAATTTGAACTTGCAAAATGAATCGCTTCACACTTTCCCAGGTTGAACTCCATTTGCCACTTCTCAGCCCAGCTCTGCATCCTGTCAATGTCCCGTTGCAACCTACAACAGCCCTCCACACTACCCACAACTTCACCAACCTTTGTGTCATCGGCAAACTTATTAACCCATCCTTCCACATCTTCATCCAACTCATTTGTAAAAATCACAAAGAGCAGAAGTCCCATAACAGATCCCTGCGGAGCACCACTGGTCACTGAGCTCCAGGCTAAATACTTTCCACCTGCTGTCTTCTACAGGCCAGCCAATTCTGTATCCAGACAATCAAATTTCCCTGTATCCCATGCATCCTGACTTTCTGACTGAGTCTACCATGGGGAAGCTTATCAGATGTCTTGCTCAAATCCATATACACCACATCCATCATCACTGTATTTTGTCACATCCTCAAATAATTCAGTGAGGCTTGTGAGGCATGAATTGCTCCTTACAAAGCCATGCTTACTGTCTCTAATCAAACTATGCTCTTCCAAATATTAATTAATCCTGTCTCTCTGAATCCTCTCCAACAATTTGCCCACCACCAACATAAGACTGACTGGTCTGTAATTTCCAAGGTTATCCTTATTCCCATTTTGAGCAAGGGAATAACATTTGGCACCCTCCCGTCATCTGCTGTTACTCCAGTGGACAATGAGGACCCAAAGAAGTAGCAAACTCTTCCCTCCCTCTCCTTGGTAACCTTGGATAAATTCCATGAGGCCCAGGTGACTTGTCTATCCTCATCAAAATTTCGAGCACATCCTCCTTAACATCAACCTGTTCAAGCATATCAGCCTGTGTCACGCTGTTCTCACAAATGATAAGGTCCCTCCCACTAACCAGTACTGAAGCATTCATTAAGGCCCTCCCCACCACCTCTGACTGCAGGCGCAAGTTGTCTGCACATACTATTTTCTTACTGGCTGTTAAGAGAATATAATTTATGTTTTTACTTCTGTGTACCAATGTTAGGTTTTGATTTCAAAAAATGTCAGAAAAATATTGCTTTAGCCATGAAGGGGATATGTGGATTATTCAGAAGATGGTATTCATTTCCTATTGATGTTGGGGAATATGAGCAAAAAGTACTTTTTAATCCTGCAGTAAAATTGCCCTGCATAGATGTTTTTAAAAATATCTTGAATGCATTTAACTAATAACTTTTTACAAATATCAAAATTGTTTTGCTGTTGCTCCACATCTGATGTGGTATTAACTTTTGGCCCATGCTCTGTTATCTATTTGTGTGATTGATTGCATAATCAATGTACTTGGCAAACTTTGTTGTGATCAGGTGTATACATCAATTTTATTAAATGCATTGCTAAGCTGCGTTTCAAAATAACTAATTTCTTCCTCGATAAAGGTGCATATCATTTTAACTCACTTTTTGAAGAGAATGCGAAACTGGAACATCTGACTTGCCTCAAATCAGTGTTCATGATTTGGAGGTGCTGGTGTTAATTGGAATGTGCAAAGTTAAAAAAAATCACACAACACCACGTTATTGTCCAACAGGTTTATTTGGAAGCGCTACTCCCTCCTTGTGCAATATACTCCACAACCACCTAATGAAGTACCAGCGCTTTGAAAGTGTGTGCTTCCAAGTAAACCTGTTGGACTATAACCTGTTGTTGTGTGATTTTTAACTTTGTACACATTAGTGGTTGCATCATCAAAAATCTAATGAAGTTGCTAAGCAATGTCATTACTTTTGCATCTGCTAAAGTGTTTGAGTGTCCCTTAATTTAATTTGTGTATAATTTTGTTTAACAGCTTTGTAAGAGTTTGAGCTGTAAGATGCAAATTAGGAAATTTTAAGCTGGATATGCAACTTTTGCATGAAACTAATTACTCTTGACTTGTCTTTGGAATTAGATAATACACATTTTGAGATGAGGTACATACAATTGTCCTTATGTCTCATTTTACTGAAATAAGTACAATGGACACTGTAGGGACAGAGTGCAGCTTTACTTTTACGTTTTTTGTGTAATTAAGTCATTCCAAGTTATGTTCCAACCAGAAGTCAGTGCTGGGAACGGCATGTGCTGATCCTTCAAGTAGCCGCGCAGGCACCCAACGTGGAGGAAATATTGCACCAGTTACGTTAGATCAGATCACCTAATTGATTTAGGTTCATTCCCTACAGTGTGGAAATAGGCCCTTCGACCCAACAAGTCAACACAAACCCTCTGAAGAGTAACCCACCCAGACACATTTCCCTTTTGGCTAATGCACCTAACACAATAGGCACTTTAGCATGACCAAGTCACCTGACCTGCACGGTTTTGGACTGTGGGAGGAACCCGCAGACACAGGAGAACATGCAAACTCCTCCACACAGACAGTCACTCGGCTGGAATTGAACCTATGCCCCTGGCGCTGCGAGGCATTAGTGCTAACCACTGAGCCACCGTACTGCCCCCAAAGAAGAGGCGAAAGAGACTTGAACAATATTTTTAAAAACAATCACTTTTAAAAGAATGGTTTGCTTTATATTCTCTCTTTTAGGTAATAGAGTCAAAGATTGAGTGTGTGTGAGAGAATGTAGAATTCAAAATACAATCGGATCAACTATGATATTATTCAATGGCAGAGCCAACTTGAGGGGTCAATTTGCATGCTCCTGCTCAAAGTGAGGACTTCCTAAAATTTCCAGAACCACTGAAGTACTTACAAAGTGTGGTCACTTTAGGAAAGTGGGAAACATGGTTGCCAATACATTGATAACAAGCTTTCACTAAGAGCAGTGTACTAAGGATCAGATTTCTTTTTGTGATGTTGATTGAGGGACAAATGTTGACCAGGACTCCATAGCAATATTTCAAAAGAACCCAAGATATTTCAGTTGAAATGTTTCATCTGAATCAAGACATCTTCAGTCGTGCAACTCTCCCTTGGTATCTCAGTAGATGTGGTGATCAAGGCTCTGGAATGGGAGTTGAACCTACAGCCTTGAGTCTGAAGCTGTTGAGACATAGCTGGTATGAAGCTTTTTAAGGTAGGTAGTTGCATGGTAGGGGAAAAAGGATTTGGGATGGGACTATTTCTGATGGGAACAAGACCTGACAAATGAGTGGCTATCGCTGTGGAGTTCATGAAACATGTAAAAAATCAGGAAGGTATTTGAAGACCAAAATGAAGGTTAATAATTTTTTGTGCTGGGAGATGTAAAGCACTACAAATATAAAAGTTATGATAAGTGAGTGAAATTTTGTGTGGGCGAGAGCTGATTAATGGCACAGTTGTGAGTGAGTCTTTTAAAAGTGATTGTTTTTAAAAATACTGTTCAAGTCTCTTTCGCCTCTTCTTTGGGGGCAGTACGGTGGCTCAGTGGTTAGCACTAATGCCTCGCAGCGCCAGGGACATAGGTTCAATATAATGGGACTTTAGACACGGGAGATTTGATCATAGTTGAGTTGAGTAGTGACAAAGACATGGGTGATAGTTTACCACATGGTCTGATTGGGATGGAGATGGATGTTTTTTGTAACAATATGCCAACTTGGCAATGGGCTAGATTTGCATATTACATTGTATGTCTGGCACAGAAATAGGTTTAAGACCCACCTGTGTGGGCTGGTGTTTGTATCCCACTTGAATGTCTTCCATCCTTTTATCCCCCTTTAAATCTACCATTGTAACCACCTTATTCTTTAAATGCTTTTTTGATTTTCCTGTAAATGTATCCATTCAATTCACTTCAGCCATTAAATTGTTGCAAGTTCTGCATTCTTTCTGAAAAGAGCAACAAAACGTTAACCATTTTTCAATCCACAGATGATGCCAGACCTGTTGAATTTGTCTAGCATTCTGTTTGTTCCACATTCTCTCTACTGTCTTGGGTGCAGAAATTTCTTCTGAATTCCTTATTTGATTTTTTGACCGCTATCTTGCATTCTGGCCTCATATGGGGAAATATTCTTTCTGAACCCAACCACTCAAAACCATAATTGTAAAGGCAACTGAGTGTTCACCCGTGGCCCTTTTTCCAAGAGGACTTTCGGTGGGATGTTGCTCATTTCCCCCGCCTCCCCACCTTACTCATTAACAGCACAGAGGTGGAACGAGTGGACAGTGTCAAGCTCCTGGGAATGGTCATCCACAACAAGCTTTCTTGGACTCTTCATGTGGACGCACTGATTACAAAGGCCCAACAATATCTCCTCTTCCTCAGCCAGCTGAGGATTTTTTGGCATGACGGCAAATACCCTTGCCAACTTTTATAGGTGTGCCATTGATAGCATTCTGTCTGGATGTATCACTACCTAGTATGGCAACTGTACCATTCAAGATCGAAGACAGTTAGAGTGGTGAACTCAGCCCGGACGATCTCAAAGGCCAACCTCCCATCTATAGAATCCATCTACCAGGCCTGATGTCAATGAAAGGCAGCCAGCATTCTCAAAGATCCATCCCACTCTTTTGTTTTTCTACAACCTCTGCCATCGGGGAGAAAGTACAGAAGCCTGAACACATGCACCAGTTAGGTTTGGCAAGTTTCTACCCTGCTGTTGTTAGAATACTGAATGGATTCTCAAACTCTCAACATTCGCCTGTACCTGTGTTTTTGTTCTTGCTGCTGTTGACCTGTTATTTACTATCTATGCTACTTAACTCTCTGATCTGCCTGTATTGCTTGCAAGACAAAGCTTTTTAACTGTGCCTTGGTACACGTGATAATAAATTCAATTCAAGATAGAGACCAAATCGGTCAATCCTTTTCTGAAATGTATTCCAGCTATTTCTGCCATCATCCTTGTCAATCTTCTTTACACCGTCTCTGGTATCTCTTAATCTATGCATGTATGCAGTACTATTAAGTATGATCTAACCAAGGTTCAAGACAATTTTAGTTTAACTTTCTATTTTTCAATTCTGCTTCTCCAGAAATAAATACTAATTCTTGGTTTACCTTTTTTCACTTTGAAATAACTAGAAAACTGAGTTATGTGGCACTAACTGATTTCAAGGATAAATCCAGAAATGGGTCTGAGATTTTTGACAATTAATATTATTGCAAATTAAATTTCCCTTTGGTCATTTTTAAAATGAAGTACAAGCACGGTTTGATCCTGAAAGCAGAGTTTTGGAAGTGAGGTCTTTATTGAAGAGATAAAACATGTATATGCATATGAAAGGTAATAATGCATTTTGCCTTTGCCCTAGAATTTAAATTTGTAGTTACAAAGACCTGCATTTAATGTTCAAAACTGTAGTTTGGCTGACTATTTTGAAAGATATCTTTTCAGCCTGCTGATGTTTCAAAGCAGGAAGTTATTTTTAATCTATTTAAAACATAGATGCATTAATGGCAGCAAGGAAATGAAAGTTAATCGATGGTTGGTAGGTTCTGGTTCAATGGCAATGAAACATTTTTATTAGGTTATTCTAGACTACCAGATCTACGTGTGTCGTGATGATATATTCCCGTTTTGTTGCCAAGTTGATGGAATTTCAAAAATGTTTCTTATGCTACAAACACTTAGTTGATCAAGAGTCAAAATATACTTGCAACTAAAAAATGAACCAATTGTTAATCAGAATTGAAATTCTGTTGTGGGGAACATGAATTTTTAGAGCTGAGAAGTCTTGGGTTTTTAGAAATAAATCTTTCTGTCCATTTATGACATTGTCATTTGTCTCTATTTGCTGTTTTAATGTCTTTGTCTCAGTAAATAACTTGTCCAAATCTTAATTCAAAATATCTAGAGTTTAAGAACATGGGGAATAGCTCAATCAGCCCTCAAGCAGCCTCATCCCCTCCATTCAACAATACCATGGCACATCTGTCCTAGGCCTCCTTTCTCTTCATACCAGCTCATCACAACCCTTAACTTCCCAATATTACAAAACTCTATCTACCTCTTGTTTCAGCCTCTACAGGTCCCTGGCATAGAGAATTCCAGACATTTAATTATCTTCAGGGAGAAGAGATTCCTTTGCATTTCAGTTTTAAGTGAATATTCCCTAATCTATAACTGTGTTCCTCAGTGCAAGATTTCCCCTACAAGTGAAAGCATCTTCTCAACATCTACTCTATCAAGCCCCCTCAGAATCTTGTTGTTTCAATAAGATAATTCCTTGTTCTTGTAAACTCCCTAATAAGTAAAGGCCTAATCTGTTTAACTGCTCTTGATAAGTCAACCCTTCATTCCAGGAATCAGCCTAGTGAACCTCTTTTGAACTGCATTCAATACCAGTATGTACGTTGTTAAAAATTGGGACCAAAACTGTGTACAATGCCCTCAGCCTGTGCAGTTGTAACAAGGCTTGCCTGTCTTTAAATTTCAGTCTTCTAGAAGAGTGTAATTTTGATTTGAATAATCAGGGGCACAGATAGGGTAGATAGTGTTATGCTTCAATGGGTAGCTTACTGAACAGAATGCTGGAAATCAAGCCTCGTCTTTCTTAGATGTCTAAAAAAAATTAAACATTTTAATAAGTACAATGAATTCCCCAATTTACTCATCTTTTAGACCTAGGTTGATAGCATGGACTAGGCTTCTGTACTTAATAAATGTTGTAACTGTACCTGCATTTACCACTTCCTTTGGCATATCATTCTACGTACGAACCATCATCTGTGTGAACAAGTTGTCCCATAGGTCCCTTTTTAAATTTTTTTTTCGTGCCTTAAGAAGTATGCCCCCTAGTATTGAACTCACCCACCCTAAAGAAAAGACCTTTTGCTATTCACCTTATCTATGCACCTCGTGGTTATATAAATCGATATAAGGTCACTCCTCAACCTCGTATGCTCCAATGAAAAATGTCCCAGTCTCTGAAATTTTCCATTTAAACTTAAACTGTTTAGTCACAGCAATGTCCTGATAAATCTCTTTTGAACCTTCTCCAATTTAACAACATCCTTACTATAATGGGGTAACCAGAACTTTGTATATAATACTCCAAAAGTGGCCTCATCAATATCTTGCACAACCTCAACATGACGTCCCAACTCCTCTACTGAATGATCTGAGCAATGAAGGCAAGCATGCAAAACACCACCTTTAACCAACCTGTTTACCTACATTGCAACTTTCAAAGAAGTATTGTACTTGAATCCCTATGTCTCTCTTTCCAACAACATTATCCATGGTCTACTATTAACTTTATAAGTCCTGCTCTTGAAGTTTTATCAAAAGTGTCCATAACAATGAGCCATAGCATGGAAAAAACTGAGCATATTGTATAAAATTTAAATTTGTCATTTCACTATATTGATAATTGCATTACAAAACTAATTGATATCTCGAAGCACTTCAAGATATCATAAATTTGTGAAAGGTATTGTAAATTTTAATTTGCTTATTTTTTTCTATTTTGTCCAATCTAGCACAGAATGTTTCCTGTTTGGGCTGTTAATCATGAAAGTAAATTCCTCCTCCTTCAGTTTTTAAGTTCTTATAGTCATTACTTCTTTTGGGCAAACACATGGAAAAACTATTGATACATAAAGTGCTTACAGCCAAAAAGTGAAATTATTGCACATAGTTATCTGTTGGTTTGCACAAATGTATCATTCTTCTAAGAATATCTTAATTGTGTATTTCAAATGCCAAAAATCTGGTATTTTAACCAGTTAGTCTTGGGCCAGATTCACTTTATATTTGTCTTTATCGTTGCATGTGGCTTTAAAGCTTAGCGAGTGCAGGTTTTACAAACCTTTCAGAAAAATTGTATGTTCTCTCCATAGTATTTTGTAAAATACAGTTTGTTAGTGACCTCAGTTGGTTTGTTGGCCATTTGAAGTTATTGAAATGTTTTTAGAAGCATTTGGCACTTGTCTGCTTTTTAAAATTGGAATCATAAGTTTATGTGACAGTATGGTGGATAGTGTGCTGAATTTGGTAGCATGGTGGACCAAGAAAGAAGAGAATATGTTGTGGTTTACATGTCCTTTGTGAAGTTCCACAGTAAATGACTAGAAAAGCAATTTATTATCACATGTATTTTTATAAAAAAAATAGTGTTAACCGTTACAAGTTGCCGTACCATGGTACCTAAATTAATGACGGAAATCATAAATAAGAAGGAAGAAAGACTATAAGTTCATCACAGTTTAGCTAATGGCTCCTGGGTTCAGGGTATGCTGAAAAACTAGGCCAAAACCGCTCCGCCACGCGTAGACAAGACCTCCACGTCAGGATTAGACCTACATACTAGGCCATTAGAAGACCTGGAAGCCGCATCTGAAGCCAAGATGAGACCTTCACTGGAATACCCAGAGGCCACTGATAAAGAACTTCATGCCGGGACAAGATCACCAAGGTAGGCCTATTCCGCCATTTCAGGCGGAAGCTGCCTCATTGGGGGGGCCTGGGTCGAGAGAAGGCACCTATTGCCAAAGTCATTAAAAGAAAGTAAGGTACCTTAATAAATGGAAACTTTTTAAAAAAAAATGCATAGGAGGAAAAAATTGTAAAACAGAGTAGGCAAGCTTTGGACTCCTGGGCTGAGGAGCCTGCACATTGTGCTTCTACTCCGCTGTTATCTTGAAATGAATGACTTAATTGAAGTATTGTTATATAATTCTGTGCGGCAGCCAATTTGCACACAGCAAATTATGCAGACAAAGGTAAATGTTAATGTAGTCTGGTTTGGTGTTGGGCTCTTATTTTCCTCAACAGAGCTCACTGGTTTGCTTCCCATATTATCTTTCTGTTCGATATTTGGGAAAATAAGCCAGAGTTCGTTTTTCTTCGTTGTACTGAACCTAAGTAGACGTTTAGGAAGTATTAATTGAGTTGTATGTCTCCCTTCTAAAAGGGTGGCGAGAGAGATTCAGCTAGATGTTTCTTAGACCTAATGGAACTGTCCTGGACCTTGGAGTAGTTAACTTGTCTGCTTTTGTGTTGGAGGATTGATGCTGCAGAAGGTTAATATATTAGGCATTAAACCCATTAACAGCTGCAGATATTTGTACATCTAATTGTTAATTTTTGCACCTGATCTCTGACTTTATAAACTTTAATGCTCCCACTAAGCCCCATTCTGGAAAAGGAAGTATTTAAAACTGACAGTGTCATCTCCTTTTATTTATTGTGATACTATGATTAGTACTACTCCAGGTTCTTCCCCTGTTCTTTTTAACAGTAACAAATCATATTGTCCATTTATTATTATTGTTAGAAACAGAAGAGTTGAGCAACTTCCAAAATTCTCGACATTAGCACCAACAGCACGTAATTGTTTTTGTAATAGATCTTGCACTTTGAGTTATTAAAGATTCTAAATAATACCTCAAAAGTTTATATATAACTAATAGCACATGAAGTAGAGTTAAAACTGGATGAATGAAATTGTGATTTGAAAACTTTGTGTGAACTGAATTTACGAATAGGCTAAATTAGGAACACCAGTGCAGGAAAAGGCCATTCAATCTGTCAAGTCTGCCCTCCCATTATGGCTGACTGAACAAACCATTGTCGTTTACTTGTATTGTCCCCATAACTTTGTTTGCAGAGTTGGTGTCTGTGTAGTTGTCTGTTTGGAATATCCAGAAGTTCTGCGCCTTAATACAATTGTGCATATAAAAATATTTCACTTGTATGTTTGAACACTTCATGCACGATCTGAATGTTTCTGTATTATGCATTAAAATTGTCATGTTGGCTGAACCATGGTACAGCAGGTGAAAAGTACAATTGCTTAACCTAATAGAGAACTTTTTTTAAAAGGTTTACCTTGCGTAAAATGGTGTGTAAATTTATATGTTCTCTCAGCAGCTTAGTCTGCCAATTTCTTTCACTGAGCAATTGATTTCCCAGTGAGTTTCTATTTTATTATATCAAAGTGAAGTCCTGTTTCATTCTGACATATTTTAATTGTTATTCACATCTTTTAAGTTACACTATTCACATAGCTCTATGACAAGGGTGTCTTGTGGCTTTATGGTAGTGTCCCTGTCTCTGAATTAGGAAGTCCCATCTACTCCAAAGGTGTGTATTAACATCTCTGAAAAGTTTGATTAGAAAATATCTATAGGTCTCTGACACCCTTTACCCTGGCACCACGTAGGGTTCAGCTGCTCAGGAAGGAGAAAATAGAGTGGAAGCTAATAGTGATAAGGACCTTCCTACATCACTAGAGGAAAAGTTTCTGTGACTGTAGATGTGACAAGGGACAAGGATTGGGTAAATAGACAAGGTCTTTTCCCTGGTGTGGGGGAGTCCAGAACTAGAGGGCATAGGATTAGAATGAGGGGGAAAGATTTAGAAGGGATCTAAGGGGTAAACTTTCATGTAGAGGGTGGTGCACATATGGAATGAGCTGCCAGAAGTAGTGGTGGAGGCTGGTAGAATTACAACATTTAAAAGGCATCTGGATGGGTATATGAATAGGAAGGTTTAGAGGGAGATGGGCCAAGTGCTGGCAAATGGGACTAGATTAGGTTCGCATATTTGGTTGGCATGGATGAGTTAGACAGAGGAGTCTTTTTCTGTGCTGTACGTCTCTATGACACTGTGACTCCAGGATGGTCTGGTGCCAGTGTTATTGTGTCACTGGCTACATGATCATCTTTTTGGAGGATGAACATTCAAAGGTCATGATCTACACTGTTACTAACAACATAGGTTTGAAAAGTGTTCAGGCTCTCTGAGCAGATTTCACAGGACTTGTTAAAGCAGTGCTACATGGTTCTGAGCATAATCAGGAAAATTTCACCATTAAACATGATGCTGGAGAATTGATGCAGGAGGTAGGGTGTTCAAATTTCTGAGGCAATTTGTTCACTTCTGAGGCAGAGAGCATTTGTACAAGATGGGCAGATTATACTGTAGCAGGACTAAGTCTAATATTCTTGCAGGGAAATCTACTAATGCTGTTAGGGAAGGTTTTTTGTTTGTGGATGTAGCCATTTGTAATTGCTTTGGAGATGGTGGTGGTGAGCTGCCTTCCTGAACCTCCGTAGTCCTTGGGGTGTTCAAACTAGATAGGGGAGTCAGAACTGAGCAGGACCTCAGAATACAAGGGAGCAAAATAAAGAGGAAAAGGGCTGAAACTAAAGCAAGTACTGAGAAATGGGTATGATTGCCATTTCAGCATGACCCAAGACTGGGAACTGAATATTCAAGGATATTCATTATTTAGGAAGGATAAACAAATGTAGAAACAGATGCAGTAGTGCTCTACAAGGATGTATTTAGTACATTAGTGAGAGAAAATCTTGGATTGAAGGTTTGAGATGTAGAATCAGTTTGGGTGGGACTAAGAAACTGCAAGGAGCAGCAGACACTGAGTTGTTTTTAAGCCAGAAGAGAGTCTTGTAATGTTGGGAAGGCAGACTTGTAGAAACATGTAACATGAGTAATGGAATAATAATGGATGAGTTCACATTGCGCATCGGCTAAAGCAAAGCAGTAGAAGTGCTGTGAAGATTGATTTCCTGGAGTGTATAAAATAATGGCTTCTGGAGCATACATTGAGGAAACAGATGAATATCAGGCTATTTTAGATTTAATATTATGAGAAAGGCTAATTAATAACTTTTACTGTAAAGGAGCCTTTGGCAAATAGTGACCATAATATAATTTTAGATAAAGTTTGAAAGTGATACAGTTCATTCTGAAATTTGAATCTAAACAAGTTGTTTTACAGTTTTAAATTGTTTTATGGAAAAGAAACACCCAAATGTTGTTCAGCATTGCCAATACATTTTTGTTGTAAGTTTTTAATCTACTGAGAGAGAAATATTCTGACATTATAGCTTGCAACAAATTAGAATCCAAGCTAGAGATGTGTACAAAACCTGCAAACCTAGAATTGGATTCTGAAGATATGGTGCAAACAAGATGCTTGATTGTTGAGGATGACAGAGGCTGGCAAAATGATTTCTGCCATTACAATCTCATTTTTGTATCATGTTTAAAATTAACACAACTTGTGTTTCAGGCTTCTCGAATAAAACAGACTGGGATTTTTTTGTCTCGGCTGCAAGGTAATATGATTTGATGATTGAGATGTTTGGTAGGATGACTATCGTGAACATAATTGTATTTGTTAGTTTGACCAAATACAGGAGTTGTACATCCAAGATAGTCTTTCACATATTCAAGGGTGAATTTGGAGGAACTTCCTTCCTGGAAACGAGAAAAAGTAGTTGAGACAAATTGCATGAGTATACTTTAAGGAAAGTTGGATAAATAACTGAGTATCAAAAGAATCACAGGGTATATGGATGGAGTTGATGAGAAAAGATGGATTGAATCTTGAATGGAATAATAATAGCATGGATGTGAGGATGGATTTGCTGAGCTGAATGACCTTTCTTTTCCTGTGCTGTAATAACTTTACAGATTTGCCTTTATCTTGATGACTAATTTTCAAATATAGGCTTTGTTTTTCAAATCCTGTTTACAAGAATGATCCTGGTGTTGAAAGGCTTGTCATGTGAGGATTGGATGAGAGTCTGGCTCTATAATTGATGGAGTTTCGAAGGATGAGGAATGATCTGATCGAAAATTAAAGTACTGAGAGGCCTGGAGAGATTTAATGTGGCAGAAGTGTTTCCACTAGTAGGAGCAACTAGGACTGGAGGGCATTGTCTCACAATAAAGGGACAACCTTTTAGAGCTGAGATGAGGAGGAATATTTTCAGCCAGAGGGTGGTGAATCTGTGGAATTCATTGCTACAGAAGACTGTGGAGGCCAAGTCATTCACTATACTTAAGACAGATAAGTTCTTAATTAGTAAGGGAATGAAGGGTTGTCAGGAGAGGCCAGAGAATATGGTTGAATGGTCAACAATAAATGGTGTTGCAGATTGGATGGACTGAATGGCCTAGTTCTCCTATATCTTAAGGTCTTATCAAGGCATTTTTAATTGCATTCAAAAATGGTGCAAGAGGATTCTTTGCAAAGTTATGACTAAAATAGTCACTGGGAATATGGCTTATTTCTATTTTATGTTGATTTATTTAAATCTGAGAATTTTCAAGTTTTAACTGATTGGAAAGATTACACAAGTTAAGAATTTTCTAAGTACAGAACCACTTTTGACCATCTGTATACCAAACTTGTTTTAACTTATCTGTATTGTTTTAAAAAGTAAAAATTATTAACTTGTATTTCATAAATCAAGGCATACTTAGTATAACTACTTATGTAATTCTTTTTCAAAGTGAGATTAAAATTGGGAGCCAGCCATAGAGGGAGGGGAAGTCAGTTGGCAACTTAGCCAGGATTGCCAAGGCATACATCTGAGTTTGGAGTTTGGCAGAGGTGTTGTATCTTACAGGAATATTTTTTGGCAGATGGTCTGAGTTAAAGTAGGACATGTTCCAGAAGATGCAGATTATCTGCAGGATGCAGTTGACATTTTGGTGAAACATCTGCAAGATGAATTACTTACTTTGAATATTTTTCATGTTTTATAATCATCTCATTTAGGTTTACTTGCAGGAGCTAAACTAGGAAAGGGAAGCATGGTGGTGTAGACCCAATTTTGCTTTGTAACTGAAAAAAATTCAACATTTGAGCTGTCATTCTGTTTCTCATTAATAAGATGTGAGCTGGAAAAGCCAGCACTTGTTGCATCTGTTTAGCTCGTGTAGCTACTTTCACATTGATTGACTGGAGGGAGCTCCAGGATTTTCACTCTGATGATCTGTTGCCAAGTTACGATGGTTTGTGGTTTGGAAGGGATGTTTCAGGTGGTGATGTTTCCATATATCTGTTGCTCTTGCATTTTAAGTGGTAGAGGTTGTAGTTATGAAGAAGCCTTGGTGAGTTGCCACAGAACAGGTTGCAGATGCTGCACATTACTGCCATTTTGCACTGGTGCTAGAGGGAGTGAATGAATTTTTAAAGTGATGGGTGGTGTGCCGGATTTTGTTGAACTTGTTAAGTTTAATTGAAGCTGTATTTTGCAAGCTAGTGTAGAACATTTCCTCATACTCCTGGCTTGAGTTTTGTTGGTGGTTGACAGACTCTGGGGAGTCAGGAGATGAATTACTCACTATTGAATTCTCAGGCTTTGACCTAAAGTTGCGAGCATAAGACATGGAAACAGACCCTTTGGTCCAACTTGTCCATTCCCACCAAGTTTCCCAAACTAAACTAGTCACATTTGCACATACCTCTCTAAACCTTTCCTGTTCATGTACCTGTCTAAATGTCTTTTAAATGTTGTAACTTAACCTACATCTACCACTTCGTCTGGCAGTTCATCCCATGCAGAAACCACTGTCTGTGTGGAAAAAGTTGTCCCTCTGGTTCCTTTTTAAATTTTTCTTCTCACGCTTCAAAAATATGCCTTCAAGTTTTGAAGTCCCCCACCCTAGGGAAAAAACCTTTGCAATTCACCTTATCTTTGCCCTTCATGATTTTGTCAACCTCTTAGAGTCCAGTGAAAAGCCCCAGCCTCTCCTTATTATTCAAATCTTCCAATTCCAACAACATAAATCTTTTCTGAACTCTCTCCAATTTAGTTACAATTTTCCTATAGTAGAGTGACCAGAACTGTACATAGTACTCCAAAAGTAGCCTCATCAACGTCCTGTACAACCTCAGCATGATGGCCAACTGTTATATTCCGTGGTCTGAGCAATAAAGGCAAGCATGCTAAATACTTTCTTAAACACCTTGTCTACCTTTGATGCAACTTTCAAAGAACTATGTACCTGCACTCTTAAGACCTACCCTTGTTTGTTTGATCAAGATTCAATTCCTCGTGTTTTTCCAAATTAAACTCCATCTGCCACTCTTCAGCTCTTTGGCCCAACTGATCAAGATCCTTTTGACATCTTGGATAACCTTTTTCACTGTCCAGTAGTCCACCAATTTTGATCTCATCTGCAAACTTACTAACCATGACTCCTAAATTCTTACCTAAATCATTTGTATAAATGGCAAAAAGCAGTGGACCCAGCACTGATCCCTGTAGAGCACTACTTTTACATTAGATTACTTAGTGTGGAAACAGGCCCTTTGGCCCAACAAGTCTACATCGACCCTCCGAAGAGCAACCCACCCAGACCCATTCCTCTACGTTTACCCTTTCACCTAACACTGCGGGCAATTTAGCATGGTGAAATCACTTAACCGGAACATTTTTGGATTGAGAGAGGAAACCGGAGCACCCGGAGGAAACCCACACAGACACGGGGAGAATGTGCAAACTCCACACAGACAGTTGCCTGAGGCAGGAATTGAATCTGGGTCTCTGGCACTGAGGCAGCAGTGCTAACCACTGTGCCACCGTGCCACCCATTGTCACAGACTTCTAGACTGGCAAGCAGCCATCTATCACTACCCTTTTGTCTCTTACTATCAAGCTAATTTGGTAACTAATTAGAAATCTCTCCTGGATCCCATGTGTCTAATTAGTCGACTGTGCACAACTTTTCATAGGCTATACTAAGGTCCATGTACACAACATCTCCTGCTCTGCCTTCATCTATTTTCTTGGTTATGTCCTCAAAAAAAAACTCAAATGAAGTTTGTGAGATATGATTTCCCATATACAACGCCATGCTGACCATCCCTAATCAGTTGTTGCCTCTCCAATTGCATGTAAATTGTATCTCTCAGAATTGTGTGACAATACCATGGCTTTAAAAAGTATTTTTTAATCTTAACTTTTCTTCTTGAAAAAAAAATTGAGACAGAATGGTCTTCTCAAAGCTAATAAAGTAAACAGCTTGTGAGGCCTTGTGTTTTTTCGTGAATAATAAGGACAATAGAAGTAGCTTAAGTGGGTGGGGTCAAGCTCCCACAGAACCAAGATTTTTACTTTAGTTTTCTGCAGTTGCTGGGATCTTGAAGCCGAATTTGAAAGCTCTTTTTCCTCTATTATAGCTAAAAGGTGTTGTTCTCTTCTTGCTGCTACAATTACACATGAGACAGTCTATTTTAGTGAACTTGCCTTTGCCATGGTGTGTTTATGTGATATTTACTTGAACAGTTCAGCATTTTGATAGTTAGGCCAATTCCTTTTTTGTTTACTCTAATTTAACTGTAGTTTAAAAATAAAGTATTTTGTTTAGTTGAGCAATTTGGCCAATTGAATTGCATATGCAGTGCACTTTTAAAGTAAAAAAAAAGTTATAGTGTATGCTATCTTTTTAATACATTTGAGGGGATTTGGTATCAGAATTCATAACAGAATCCCCTTCAACATCTTACCCTCCACTGATGCCAGACTCACCAGTCTGTAGTGCGCAGGTCTCTTTACAGTTTTTCATCAATAATGTCTTAACATTACGCACCTCACCTATGGCTGTACGTAATACAAATAGGAGCCCGTAATTTCTTCCCTAGGTTCTCTCAATGTCCTAGAATGCACTTGACCAGGTCCCAAAGATTTATTTACCTTTTGTATGTTTAAGACCTCCAGCCCAATCTTTTCTGTAATAAGGACTGTTCCAAGACATCAGTGTTTATTTCTGAATTCCCAAGCCCCCATGTCTTCCTCCATAGTAAAATATTCATTTTACACAAAATATTCATTTAATACCTCTCTCATCTCCTGTGATTCCACACATGTCTCTTCTAGCCATAGTAATTAGATGATCCAATTATACTTCTGTATGATGGCTATTCCTTTGGATGTTGCCGGTGGAGATTTGAAGTCAAGCAGCAGGATTTTGTTGTACTGGAGATATTATCTGTTATTTGCCACTTATCTACTTAAGCCTATCAGAGTGTAGTGAATCTGCGGCATTCTTTGCCGTAGAGTGCTATTCATTTTTAAAATAAGCTGCTCTTATTATTGCGGGCTAAGATATTTTCTTGATCATAAAAGCAAATTACTCCGGATGCTGGAATCTGAAACCAAAAGAGAAAATGCTGGAAAATCTCAGCAGGTCTGGCAGCATCTGTAAGGAGAGAAAAGAGCTGACGTTTCGAGTCTAACTGACCTTTGGCAAAGCTTTGACAAAGGGTCAGTTAGACTCGAAATGTCAGCTCTTTTCTCTCCTTACAGCTGCTGCCAGACCTGCTGAAATGTTCCAGCATTTTCTCTTTTGATATTTTCTTAATCAGTAAGAGAATCAAAGGTTATGGAGATAAAGCCAGAAAGTAAAGTTGATGATTGTCAGATCTTTCTGCTTCTTAATCCCTATTCTGTTGGTCTAGTTGGTCTGTCTTCTGTGACTTCGTCTACCTGCTTTCCCTCCATAAAACTTAATACCCTTGCCTAGCAGAAATCTAGCCAGTACTTTATTTCAACTGAAAATGTTAAAATGATTGTGATGGTTTATTAGGATTGAGGGTAGTGGAGGAGGAGAAGAGAGTTCTAAGTTTCCAGTACTTCTGGTGTGAGCAAGTGCTTTCTGACATTACTACAGCAACACTTCAAAGAGTACTTTGTAATTGGCTCTAAAGCACTTAAGGACATTTTGTGCTTGTGAAAGACACTATGTATAAAGCAAGTTTTATTTTCCTTTCAGCCAATACCTCTGAATGCCTAAACTCCTCCCCCACCATCAGAAAAATGTTTCTCTATATATACCCATTCAACTAATTAGATTATCTTGAATTCCTCTGTTAAATCACCCTCAAATCTTACGTATTCAAGCCTATTAGAAGCCGAATATATAAAAACTGCTCTCACATTACAACTCTTGTCCCTGTATCATTCTAGTAAATCTATTCTGTTAGGTCACCTCACAAAGAATCTTTAAATGCCGTACATTTGGATTGTCATAGTGCCAAAGAGAGTGAACTTAAAATTACAAGCTCAAATCTGAAAATGCAATCTCAGTTTCTTAGAAGTGTGAATATAAAAAATCGATTTTATAATAAAATTCTCGCAAAAAGATGGGATTACCTTTTGACTGACCAGTTGGTCTGGTTAGAACACATGTCTGTTAAATAATTTGTAATTTCTAACTAACTACCTTTTGATTAATATCTTATTGCAGAATGCAGTAGAACAATTCTCAGTCAAACAAAAGAGGTATTCTTCTCTCTTTGGCACTATGACAATCCAAATGTATGGCATTTAAAGATTCTTTGTTGCTTGCCCTGAATCCAGATGCCACTTGGTGTTGTTGTGTCTCTAGTGCTTGATTTCTGATTGTTCAATTAAACTACGCTAATAGCTTTACTTGATAAACAACATAGGTCCCGCTAAAATCTAAATTTTCTATGTGGTTTAACACTTCCCCCATCTTAACACCCCTGAACAATGTCATTCATTCTGCTGGTTTTCAAAATTCAGTTTATTGTACTTGCAACGCGATAAGTCTGTGTAGTCCTGAAGGATTGTTAGCAGTTTGTAACTTTGGCAGTTTTCTACATCCTTTTGCAAATTTCACCAGAGAGTCACAGAGGTGTACAGCATGGAAACAGACCTTTCGGTCCAACCCGTCCATGCCAACCAGATATCCCAACCCAATCTAGTCCCATCATTGAGCCCCTGACCCTCCAAACCCTTCCTATTCATATACCCAAACAGATGCCTTTTAAATGTTGTAATTGTACCAGCCTCCACCACTTCCTCTGGCAGCTCATTCCATACACGTACCACCCTCTGTGCGAAAAAGTTGCCTTTTAGGTCTCTTTTATATCTTTTCCTTCTCACAGGGAAAGGACTTTGTCTATTTATCTTATCCATGCCCCTCATGATTTTATAAACCTCTTATAAGATCACCCCTAAGTCTCCGCTCCAGGGAAAACAGCCCTAGCCTGTTCAGCCTCTCCCTATAGCTCAAATCCTCCAACCCTGGCAACATCCTTGCAAATCTTTTTGAACCCTTTCAAGTTTCACAACATCCTTCCAATAGGGAGGAGACCAGAATCGCACACAATATCCCAACAGTAGTCCAACCAATGTCCTGTACAGCCGCAACATGACCTCCCAACTCCTGTACTTAATACTCTGACCAAGAAAGGAAAGCATAACAATCACCGCCTTCACTATCCTACCTACCTGCGACTCCACTTTCAAGGAGCTATGAACCTGCACTCCAAGGTCTTTGTTCAGCAGCACTCCCTAGGACCTTACCATTTAGTGGATAAGTCCTGCTAAGATTTGCTTTCCCAAATGCAGTATTTCGCATTTATCTACATTAAACCCCATCTGCCACTTCCTCAGCCCATTGACCCATCTGAACAAGATCCTGATGTAACAACACCTCTGATTTTGGTGTCATCAGCAAACTTACTAACTATATCTCTTATGCTCCCATCCAAATCATTTATATAAATGACAAAAAGTAGTGGACCCAGCACCGATCCTTGTGGCACTCCACTGGTCACGGGCCTCCAGTCTGTAAAACAACCCTCCGCCACCACCCTCTGGCCTCTACATTTTGAGCCAGTTCTGTATCCAAATGTACTCCATGAGAACTAACCTTGCTCACCGGTTTCCCATTGGGAACCTTGTCGAATGCCTTACTGAAGTCCATGTAGATCACATCTACCACTTTGCCCTCATCAATCTTCCCTGTTACTTCTTCAAAAAAACTCAATCGAGTTTGTGAGACATGATTTCCCATGCACAAAGCCATATTGACTATCCCTAACCAGGCCTTGCCTTTCCAAATACATATACATCCTGTTCCTCAACTCTTGCAAATTTCACCATATCGCTAAAAAGACTAATTTTCTCATATCTATTCGCCTAAACTTTGTCTGCTAGTACTCCCAAGAGGCAATTGTACATGATTGACTTTACCACACATGCAATAGACGTGCTGATAGCCTTAGAGCATTATTTGCTCTTTCCTTTAAATTCAAGCTTAATCACTGTTGACCAAAAAGGGTTTTTGTAAAAAGTTAATTCCTGCAAACAGAGGAATCCAAATAGCCATTTAGTAGTACATAACTTGAGTACAGATTTTTGTCTTGCACTCATCAGGACAATTTGTAAGATTATCAGTTTATGGGGAGAACCAGTATTTATACTATCTGCGAAGAGAGTGCTGATTTGTTAGCAAGTGAACTTTGGTAGAGGTGTTTCAATCGAGATTGTGACGGTTAACAATTGACCATTAACTACCAAGCTTTGTTGAAATTTTAAACCAGGAAGGTTGACTTTGAACCTATGGTCTAAGAAATGAACCTGAAAATGGATGTAGCCTGTGTTCTTCAGTTGACACGGACTCTGCATATACAAATTCATTCTAGCCTGCAAGGAATAAGGACTTCCTTTAATATATGTAGGTTACAAAGGTGGTCGAGATTGACAGTCTAGTAACTGACTTCCTCTAAATTTGTTGTCAGTGGACTTTTTCGTGCACACTGGCTCATTGCAATTGGGTAACATTTGCTCAGAATTTCATCTGATGTTGAATTTTATCGTGAGTTTTGTATCTGTGGGCTAGTTAGCTATGATCAGCATCTTGTTTGTTACCAGTATCCATAGGGCTATGATGTTTGATATGAGCTGCCTTTGGCATGTGCTCCTGCATCACTGGCACTGAAATTCATATATGACATTGTTCAATTGTGTGACAGGCAGAAATGTTTCTGGTCCAGTGACCTTTCCTCAGAACGTTCCTCTGGACCTGAGATGTTTATGATTTTTCTTCATAGATGCTGCCAAGCCTGTTGAGCTTTTCCAGCAATTTTTGTTTTTGTTTCTGATTTCCAGCACCTGCAGTTCTTTTGGTTTTAGTGTTTTTTTCGGCCATTAACTAATCCATTTCCCAAACAATTAGTGATCTCGTACAATATAAACATTGGTTTCCCCTGTAATTTTGTACTCTTCTAATTGCCCTAATGAGTGCAAGATGAAGAGAGGAGATGAAGCAAGGGAAAAATCAATATTTTCCCTTTTTTATCTGATGGGTTTTGGGTTACAGGCCGTTGCGCTATAACATGGGTTACATTAACGTGAATTTTTAATAACATGATTGACGAATTGCAGGCATTGTTTCTAAAGCACAAACTTTTGAAATGTGTGTTGGCTGTAACACTAATACATTATCATCACTTTAAGTACTGTTTCTAAAGCACAATTTTTGAGTAACATGAGGTAGCACAAGAGCGCAACCATTGTGTTATAGGAGCACTACCTGTTTATATGTCCATATTACAAATAAGTGTGTTAACCTATTCTGCATTTTCATATTATAAAAAATCAATAAGGTTATGCTTATTAAATTTGATGGATCTATGGCCATATCCAGGACTTGGGTAACGCACATTTTTGTTTTATGTTGCACCCCATGAAATAGTGTCCTCAGAGGGACAGTGAGTGCACTGTTCTCATCTGGGTTGTGATATTCTCAAGATTTGACCATTAGTGAATACTACATTATTTATAGCTGTAGTTTTTTTAAAAGCTTATTGCAGCATCATCTTCATTTGTCAATACTTTGTTCAAATTATTTCTATAACTTCAAATAACACTCAGATGTGTTTGATCTTTCTGCAAGAAACTTATAAACATTGTTTCACAATAACATGTACTTTTCCCCACTAATTCCTCAATCCTAAAGTTTTAAGTGCCTCTCCCAGACTTGACTTAATGCTCTCTTTCACGCCTCTTCAACACATTTGAATAGAAAGACAGTGATATTGGACAATGTGTAGTTTCCCTTTAATCCACTTCACCCACTCATTTTCTTCCAACTCATTCTCCAGCATCTAACTCTTTTCTCTTCTCACAATCTTCATTGTCTTTGTTTTATCACTAGTATTGTGACCAATAATTCTAAATCTTCTCGTTTGGACATTTGGAAGCTTCAGGATCATTGCCCAACATTCCTCCTTCATGTATTCCCACAATATTGAAATTCACCTCTAGACAAACAGGATACTATTTGAATTAATTGTTTTAGCTCAGCACTCTTAAATTAGGAACAATAAATATTGAAGTTATTGAGACTTTATTTTACTGAAAAGTGCATGAATTTTAGCTTGGCCTTAGTTTTCAGCTTTCCTGGTGCGAGACACTCTACTTTGGTGCTTCACAAGGCTCTAGGAGTATTAAAATCCTATCAAAATGTCTGTATAAACTCTAGTTGGGAAATGCTGCTTCCGATTGTGAGCTTTGTATGCTAATTATCCAGTAAAAAATGAGGTCTGCAGATGCTGGAGATCACAGCTGCAAATGTGTTGCTGGTCAAAGCACAGCAGGCCAGGCAGCATCTCAGGAATAGAGAATTCGACGTTTCGAGCATAAGCCCTTCATCAGGAATAAGAGAGAGAGAGAGCCAAGCAGGCTAAGATAAAGGGTAGGGAGGAGGGACTAGGGGGAGGGGCGATGGAGATGGGATAGGTGGAAGGAGGTCAAGGTGAGGGTGATAGGCCGGAGTGGGGTGGGGGCGGAGAGGTCAGGAAGAGGATTGCAGGTTAGGAGGGCGGTGCTGAGTTGAGGGAACCGACTGAGACAAGGTTGGGGGAGGGGAAATGAGGAAACTGGAGAAATCTGAATTCATACCTTGTGGTTGGAGGGTTCCGCCTGGGAACCCTCCAACCACAAGGTATGAATTCAGATTTCTCCAGTTTCCTCATTTCCCCGCCCCCCACCGTGTCTCAGTCGGTTCCCTCAACTCAGCACCGCCCTCCTAACCTGCAATCCTCTTCCTGACCTCTCCGCCCCCACCCCACTCCGGCCTATCACCCTCACCTTGACCTCCTTCCACCTATCCCATCTCCATCGCCCCTCCCCCTAGTCCCTCCTCCCTACCCTTTATCTTAGCCTGCTTGGCTCTCTCTCTGTCTTATTCCTGATGAAGGGCTTATGCTCGAAACGTCGAATTCTCTATTCCTGAGATGCTGCCTGGCCTGCTGTGCTTTGACCAGCAACACATTTGCATGCTAATTATCCAGCCTATTTAAACGCACAGTGCAGCTGGGAGTATTTGGTTATCATGAGGCTGGATTGTATAAATGAAAACGTTTTCTGGTTTTTCCTTCCTGAATATTTTGAAGTCCCTGTGTATTTTTTAACTTATTTTTCTGATACGAGCTTCTGAGAAGAGCATTATTCTTTTTGGTTAGCTGTTTAGTTTGAGATTTAATGTGCTCCTGTTGTTTTCAACCAAGAGCATTGCTTAAGGACTCATCATTCCATTCTCATATTCATTAATTGTGTGCTGAAGAATGACTGAAGACCTGAAAAGCCTTTTGTTTAATTTTGTGACCAGCATTTACAGTTTGAACCGAGTATTAATATGTGAGAGATTTCACTTTGAAATCTGTAAATCAGCGCATTTATTTTTGAGACTATTTCCTGCTTGCTGAAATCATATGTGGAATATAGCAATGTTTTCTAATGAAGAAGGTGTTCATCTTGTTGGAAAGGAAATATTTCAGTGTTTGTTTCTGTTCTCGTCATCTATTTTCAATTTTTTTGCAAAAGGCAACATTGGAGCAGAAGGTAACGGGCTGCAAAACCAAAGTCCTGCAGAAACTCAGCAAGTCTCAGAACTGACAGTGGTCACTGGACTCCAAATATTAACTCAGCATCTGTACAGCATTACAAACAGCCTGCGGAGTTTCTCCTATACTTTGTTTTTGTTTTGGATTTTCAACATCCACAATTCTTTTGTTTTAATTGAGCAGATATGGCATATTTTGTACTTGATAGAATGCATATGTGAAATTGAAGTGAAAGAAAATTGCAGGTGGCTGTGTAACTTGCAGTTCGTGTATGAAGTAAAAACTGTTCACTACACACTTGCTATATCATTTTCCACTCTCTGCAGGGCAAAAGCATTGCTACTGTATTGCTTTTTTGACAAATCTGTCATCTGGACATAATTTTGCTTGCTGAGGTGGAAGGTTAGTTTTCAGACTTTTCATCATCATTTGAGCCTCCGGTGAAGTGCTGGTGTTATGTCCTGCTTTTTATTTGTGTGTTTAGGTTTGATGATGTCATTTCTTATGATGATGCCATTTCCCCTGTTGGTGATGTAATTTCCTGTTGTTTTTCCCTCAGGGGGTGGAAGATGCTGACCAGTCAATGTTTGTTGATAGCTTTCTGGTTGGAATGCCATGCTTCTGGGAATTCTTCGTGCATGTCTCTGTTGTTGTAGTCAATGTGTTGTCCCAGTCAAACTGGTGTCCTTCCTCACCTGTATGTAAGAGGTCTTGAATAGACTTCTGCCAGACTACTCAGGCCTCTTTGCATTATGGTAGCCCAAAACCCACCAGCACATGAAAACAGAAGCTAATGTACTTAAAAAGCCTATACAGACAACAAACAAAACAGATGTCATTTACAAAATACCTAGCAAGAACTGCTGTTGGCTTTTATCTGTGCTCAGAAGACACTTTCTATCTGACATCAGATTGTGAAATTGAGCAGTTATAAACTGTAGCTAACTGCAGTTATGTAATATTCCAATTAGGCAGATTTTCTGATTCTGTTGTTGATAGGTTAGTTCTGTCTTCAAATAATATTCCCTTGTTTCCTCTTGTTGGACAATAAAATATCCCTGCACCAGTAATTGAAACTCCAGGTAGAATCTGCATTTCTGTGGGCCAAATGTGATCTCTCTTAAACTATTTTAAATAGATTGCTTTTATGGTTCCATTTCAGTATAGTTTCTGCATTCTGTGCAGTCTTTTTTTGCAACCTGCTAAAGGAGTTCACTGTTGTATCTTCATAACTGTACTAAAATCTCAACTCTGTCATTATATTATAAACTCTACGATTTTTGTCCTTCTGTTCTCTTGCATTACAATTACTCTTTAAATAAAGGGAAAAATAATGGACATTGGCACCTGTGATAGTTGATCTATAATAAGACGAATCCAGTATGAAGTAGTGTGAATTCAGCGGAACTCAGTGCCAGCAACCAGCTGTTGGATGAAATTGACAGCATGCAGAACACAAATAATGGGGTTGAGTCACTCTATCGTCTTAACTGTTTGGATAGTGTCACGATGATAGAATAACTGAAATGGCTGTGGTCTGCTTGGAACATTGTCAAACCTTGGCTTAGACTTGAGCTCAACAAAATACCCTTGTAATTGGTAACTAACATTCAAATTTACAGCTTCTTATTAATCATACTAAACACACTGATTTGGTTTTCAAAAATATTTTTCTAGTTTACCAGTTAAAACCTTTTTAATTTTACTTCAGGAGATGGTGACAGGATTATATTAAATTTTGGGGATTAAACACCCACTTGTATTTCTCCTGTCTCTTATGTGTACTCTTGCTCATGCTTGCTGTACAGTTTTTTTTTCTCTCCCTGGTAGGGATAGGTTGTTATGGAGCAATGTTTTAAAACCCAACAGCAGCAGCTGTTTTTGTGAAAATGGAATCCGATAACAGAGTGAGCGCACATCGCAATTTGAGCCTGAAGTATGAAATTAGCACTGATCTGAACACAGTCAAAGTCGCACTGATATAGCATAAAGAACATGATACATTGCTGATGGTTCCCCAAGTTGGGTATATACATAAACATAACTAGGAGCAGGAGTAGGCCATCTGGCCCTTTGAGCCTGCTCTGCTATTAAATAAGATCATGGTGATCTTTTTGTGGACTCAGGTCCACTTTGCTGTACTGTCACTGTACCCCTCAATTCCTTTCCCGTTTTAAAAAAAGAAATCTCTTGGCTTTAAAAACATTTACTGAAGTAGCACAACTACTTCAGGCAAAGAATTCTATAGATTTCCAACCTTCTGGGTGAAGATGTTGCTTCTCAAGCAGTCCTAAATCTGTTCGTTCTAATCTTGAGACTATGCCATGTTGTCCTAGTTTCACCAGCCAGAGGAAACTTCCTCTCTACTTCTATCTTATCTATTCCTTTCATAATTTTAAATGTTTCTGTGAAATCCCCTCTCATTCTTCTGTATCCCAATGAATATAATTCCAGTCTACTCAGTCTCTCCTCATAAGCCAACCCCCTGAACTCCACTATCAGCTTAGTGAACCTGCTCTGCACTCTCTCCAGTGCCAGTACATCCTTCATCAAGTAAGGAGGCCCAAAACTGCATGCAGGACTCCAGGTGTGGTCTCACCAGAACCGTGTGCAGCGGCAACATAACCTCCCTGCTTTTAAACTCAATCCCTTTTCAGTGAAGGACAAAATTCAATTTGCCTTCCTAATCACTTGTTGTACCTGCAGACCAACTTTCTGTGATTCATGCACATGGACACCCAGATCCCTCCACATAGCAGCTTGCTGCAACTTTTTACCATTCAAATAATAATCCTTTTTACTGTTACTCCTGGCAAAGATACCATGATTTCCTGCTGAAATGAGTAAGAAAAGGTGATTTCAGAAGTGAAACATACATTTCTAAATTGAGGCATTAGAAATCAATTTGTTGAATTATTTGAAGGAGCATGTGAGCATCTCTTTGAAATTTTAGAATAGGATTTATTGGAAAAATATTGGTCATATTTCAATGATGATTGGACAAGCTAATGAGGTCACCACTAAAATAAATTAATAGTTTTTATCAACTTCTTTTGTGATTAACCTGAAAATGTGAGTCTCTGTAAACTTCTGCCATAGAGATTTTGTCTCCTTTTTTTGTGAGGAGTACACGGTGGTTCGAAACAGATCAGGAGCCTGTCCCTCTTGATGTATCAATATGGATGGATCTGTGAAAGTTTAACTGCTCAGTGATAGTACACCACACTGTGTGATTAGAAATTGTTTGCCACTTTCCTGGAAGCATAATTTGACCATTTCCGTGAGCAGTCTTGGATAATTTTAGTGATTTATTGTGATGAGCAATAGGTTTATTCTCGATGTAAAATGTGGAACTCAATTTAAAAGTACGTGAATTATGTTAACTACTCTTGATGTTAAGTGCTTCTTATCTGACTGTTGTGGAACTTGTCTATTTTCAGAAGAATAATATTTCTGCTCTTCAACTGATAGTCTCTGATACTCCAGCTTCCATCTGGCTGTTTTGTTAAGGGTTGCGCTCAAAGCTAATACTGAATTCTGAGCCACTTTGCTGGATGCCATGAATCCTATTGCTAATTTGTGACTTAGTAAGATTGCAAATTGTAATGGCATGCAGATATGGTCAAACAGGAGAATTTAGACAACCAGTGAAATTTTAAGCTGATCGTGAGCTGAAGGGAGTTAGTGTGACTTTAGAAATTGAGAAATCTATCCAGACTTTGAACCAACCAAACTGGCTGTAAACAATGAAATTAATGAGGCTTTTTTATTGCTATTGTCTCTGATGCTTCTCAAGCAGCCAATATGATGATCTGTGAAATTTGCAATTAAACATATTGCTCATCTAGCAGCATGAATGACTCAAAAATATTTGTTGGTGTGGCAAAAATTGAGGGATTAAATTTCAAAGATGAAGCATTTCAAATTATTTGCTTATTAATATATTGTTTTTTTTCTTATCCATGAAATTGTAGCCACCTTAAATAATCTGGAAGCATTTGCAAGTGCTTGCACGGAATGTTGCTACTTTATTGCTTAGTACTTATAATGTTACAACTTTGTCTGTTAGAATTTTAGATAGACTTGTGTTTTTTTTTCTCCACAAAGTCTGATTTTGGATTTTAGACTGTGTAGGGTGTTATTAGTGTTGCTGTTATCAATAGTGAAAGTAAGAACATTTGGAGATGCCAAATCCTTTGTAATATCCTGTTGTTACATGTGTCGTCTTTGCTGGAAATAGATAAAACAAGCACTTTATTTTTAAAGTACATTGCCCAATGGAGGGTGCCACTAACAACAGATTGAAGGGAAATATGTTGCAGAAAAGCTTGCACATAGCCAGAAGAGGGGAGGCATCAACAGCATGACTTTTGGTAAGGTCTTAGCCTGCTTTGTTGTGACCAGGCTTAATTTCTTCATGCATTCTTTCAGGCTAATAGAGCAAGCTTGTGCTTGCTATTATATGTGGATCTTCCCTAACAGCTGTGGAAACCGCCCATGAGACAGTTTCCACAGTCCTTCAGACTTCAGAGTGGCTTCTTTAGGTTGGCGATTATAATGCGATAGATACTGGAAAGTGTTCCAGCATTGAAATTGAGAAATAGTTTGATGGTTAAGGTATCAAAGGTACAGATTGACTAACTTTAATCTATTGAATGATGAATAGAGTCTGAGGGGCTGCCCTGGTCCTGGAAAGGTGTTTGCAATCAGGGAGCTGGACGACCAATATATAAGAATTTTTTAATTACTAACCTATTTGGATGTGTTATGGCATACCTCAATGGCCATCACATCTTGACATGGGACTAGAACACAGTCTGTTCGAAAGGTATGATACTAACACTGTGTCACAGGCACACCCCATTATCTTTCCAAATGTACTTATTTACGAGTTTTCAAAAAGCCCCTCCAATTGTTCAATGAAGTGACAAGCACTTGGACTCACCACAACAGATGCATCTTTAATACAAGTTCAACAGAGCGCAAAGAATGAGGTTGAAATTATATAAATTGATTTCAGCTGCCCTGTTATGGCACAGTGGTAGTCCACCACTGGACTGGGAGGTCCAGATTTAAATCCCACTTGTTCCAGAGGTGTGTAATATCATCCCTAGAACAGGTTGAGTAGAAAAATAGGTAAAATTGCAATGAAAGGAACAACCTCCTTTCGTAATTAATTAAAATGAATTAATTTTATTCTATTATCCAGTTCTTCTATCTCTCGCACAGTAACAGAAGTAAGTAAAATTCTATAATTGGATGCTTCAAGTTGTGGAAATCATTAGAAAAGTCAAATATATGTATTCTTTAATGCACCTACTTCAATTCTGGCTGTGCAGGAATTGGAGTTGTCTGAAATCGGACAGTTTCTTTCTGTGCATGAATTTTAGTTATATAAAATTTAACGTAAAATAATTTGACCTGGACAGTTGAGTTCGGGACTGCATTGGCAAAACGTGGGTCCAGATTAGTTACTGGCTTCGCTGCTTCACGTGCTGTTCTATCCCGCTATCAAAAGGATATTTGACCTCAACCTAAGCCAACTTGGTCTAAAGTGCCTATCACAAATCTGACCATATCTGAAATTTGGTGTGGCCTTGTCTTGAGGTTGCCAGGTTTGAAGTACTGTACCTAGAATGACACTTTCCAGTCTTGCTGTTTCTTTTTAATCCCCCAAAATAATAAAGCCTGACTGAATCAATGGGTTATTTTGCTGATCACGTGTTCGTGTTTCTATCAAGCAGTATGTATCTGTCCCTTTTTTTTAATCCAAGTTGGAAAAATGTCATTTTTGCTTGGGTTGAAATCCATTTGTCACAATGACTTGTTCAGTAAGTGCAGTTAATATCTTGTCCTTTTTATGCTTCCTTCTGTACAGCTTACCACATTGCTTACATTTGGATAAATGGCTTTCTCTCTGTCATTGAAGTTGTAAAAGTAACAGTGGAGGCTCAAACATTGATCTTAACAGGATACCTGTTTATATATAAGTGCAGGGATGTACTTCTGAGGCTCTGGTCAGACTGCATTTGGAGTATTGTGCACAGTTTTGGGCTCCATATCTTAGGAAGGATGAACTGGCCCTGGACCGTGTTCAGCAGAGGTTCCCAGGAATGAAAAGCTTAATACATGAGGAACGTTTGAAGGCTATGGATCTTCATTCGATGGAGTTTAGGTGGATGAGGGGGGATCTAATTGAAACATACAGAATACTGAATGGCCAGGAAAGAGTGGATTTTGGGAAGATATTTCCATGAGTAGGAGAGATGAGGACCTGAGGGCACAACCTTAGAGTCAAGAGAAAACCTTTTAGAATGGAGATAAAATGAAACTTCTTCAGCCAGAGAGTGGTGAACCTAATGGAATTCACTACCATAGAAGGCTGTGGAGACCAGGTCATTGAATGTATTCAAGGCTGAGATTGTCAAGAGAATCAAGGGTTAAGGGGAGAAGGCAGGAGAATGGGAATGAGAAACTTATCAGCCAGGATTGCATAGCAGAGCAGACTCGATGGGCTGAATGGGCTAACTTCTGCACCCCATGTCTTATGGTCTAGGTCTGGTCTACTAGCTGTTATCTCTATTCTTGTCTCCAGCCAATGTGCAAGTCACCTACATTAATTGTTATTGGTCTTTTAGTTCCAATTTAACATTAGTTAACAGTCTCAGAAGAGAAACTTTTATCAAATGTCATTTGCTTTAAGTATTACCTTTTAGCTATTCATCTGTCCACTGTTTCAGTCAGGTCTTCCAAACATTCAGTTGTGCTCAATCAGTCTGTGACTTCACATGGAGGATAGAAACAAATCCTTTGGTCCAACTCGACCGTGCCAACCAAGTTTGTCAAACTAAAATTAGTCCTGCTAATCTGTATCCCTGAAAACTCTACCTATTCAAATGTCTTTTAAATGTTGTAACTGTACTTGCACTTACCACTTCATCTGGCAGAGCCACCGTCTGTGTGAAAATGTTGACAATAGGTCCCTTTTAAATCCATCACCTCTCACCATGAATGTGTGCTCCCTAGCTTATAAACCCCTCACCCTCGAGAAAAAACCTTTTGCTATTCACATTAACTATTTATAAAGGTGTTGCCAGGGTTGGAGGATTTGATCTATAGAGAGAGGCTGAATAGGCTGGGGGTGTTTTCCCTGGAGTGTTGAAGGCTGAGAGCTGACCTTATAGAGGTTTACAAAATCGTGTGGGGCATGGATAGAGTAAATAGACAAGGTCTTTTCTCTGGGGTGGAGGAGGTTCAGAACTAGAGGGCATAGGTTTAGGGTGAGAAGGGAACGATTTAAAAGGGACCTAAAGTGCAACTTTTTCATAAAAAGGATGGTGCGTATATGGGATGAGCTGCTAGAGGAAGTGGTGGAGGCTGGTACAATTACAGCATTTAAAAGGTATCTGGATGGGGTATATGAATAGGAAGAGCTTGGAGGGATATGGGCCAAGTGCTGGCAAATGGTAGTAGACTAATTTGGGATACTTGGTTGGCGTGACTTGTTTTCATGCTTTTGAGTCTCTATAAGGGCACACCTCAACCTCCTATGCTCCAGTGAAAAAAAGAGTCTCCACCTATCTAGCCTCTTCTTATAACACAAACCTTCTATTCTCAGAGCTATGTCCTAGTAAATCTTTTCTGAACCCTCTCCAATTTTATATCCTTCTCGAGCAGGGTTACTAGAACTGTTTACAGTACTCCATCGCCTCCAGCGTCCTGTACAACTTCAACATAATGTCACAATCCCTTACTGAAAGGTCTGAGCAGTGAAAGCATGTATGCTAAAAGCCGCCTTAACCACCCTTTTTACTTGTGCTACAAATTTCAAAGACTTACCTACCTGAAGCCCTAGTGCCTAAATTCAACAACACTACCCAGGGTTGTATCATTAACTGTACCAGTCCTGCACTTGTTTGTTTTACAAAATCAATACCTCACATTTATCCACATTAAACTCCATCTGCCACTCCTCAACCCATTAGCCCAATTAGAGTCATAGAAATGTACAGCACAGAAAGAGATCCTTCGGTCCAATTCATCCATGCTGATCAGATATCCCAACCTAATCTAGTCCCACTTGCCAGCACCCAACCCCTATCTCTCCAAACCCTTCCTATTCATATACCCATCCAGATACCTTTTGTTGCAATTGTACCAGCCTCCACCACTTCCTCTGGCAGCTCATTCCATACACGTACCACCCTCTGTGTGAAAAAATTGCCCCTTAGGTCTCTTCTATATCTGTCCTGTCTCACCCTAAACCTATGCCTGCTGGGTTTGGACTCCTCCACCCCAGGGACAAGACCTTGTCTATTTAACTTATCCATGCCCCTCATGATTTTATAAACCTCTATAAGGTCACCCCTCACCCACCGATGCTCCAGGGAAAACAGCCCCAGTCTATTCAACCTGTCCCTGCAACTTAAACCCTCCAACCCTGGCAACATCTTTAGATCTTTTCTGAACCCTTTCAGGTTTCACAGCATCCTTCGATAGGAAGGAGACCAGAACTGCATGCAGTATTCCAAAAGTGGCCCAACCAATGTCCTGTACAGCTGTTGGTCAAGAATCCTTTGTAATCTTACATAACCTTTTTTTTCCAATTTTGGTGACATCTGCAAACCACCCCCAGGAGAAAAAGTGCTAATTTAAACTTGCTGATCATCTTGAGCTGCTGAAATTGTGTGTAACAGCTGTAAGGCCAGAATGAAATTGAATAAAGGAAAGGGACCTAAAGGAATACAGCAGACCCTACTACATTGGGGATGCCTGCATCCAATACTCAAAATCCCGGGGCAGCCCCTTTGGATCTAACAGGCCAGCAGCATTTAATCTGTTTGCCCAACTCCGAGAGAAGTTTGAAGCAGCAGTAGAACCGCTATCTGCCATGCTGAAAAAGCAAGAGCAGGAAATCCAACTACCGGACCGAAGAATGGGGGCAGTGGAGGAGAGGACCGTGGCTTTGGAGGCCTTGGTAGAGGTCTCGGGCGGAAGGGTCCGAACGCTGGAAGACTAGGTTCAGGTCCTTGAGGAACAACTCGATAACCTGGAGAATAAAGAAAGGAGAAATAACTGATGGCTCGTGGGTCTTTTGGTGCGTGAGGAAGGTGAGGAACTTATTAGCTTTCTGGAGGGGTGGTTCCTGAAGTTCCTGGGCCTGGAGTTGGAGTCTGGCCTGGTGAGCGTGGAGCGGGCCTACTGGATCGCAATGTGCAGGTCTGGGTCTGATCCGTGCCCCCACGCGGTTCTAGTGCAGCTCCTGTATTATAAAGAAAAACAGTTAATAATTGAAACAGCAAAAAGACTGGGAAGAAATTCTTAGGCTTTAACGTACAAAGGCTCAAGGATAATGTTTTTTAAGGATTTTTCAGGAGCCTTAATTACGAAGAGAAGGGCATTTGATGAAGTTAAGGAAGAATTAAGGGACTCGAACATTCAATATTCCTTGAGGTACCTCGCTGTTTTGCACTTGGGGGGTTGGTATATAACTTTTGACTCCACAGAAAAGGTGAAGGACTTTGTGAATTCTTTGAAATAAAGAACTTGAGTCCGGGTGGGAGGGGAGGGAGCATCGTTGCGGACAATGGTATGGTTTTTTAAAATTGCCCCTTCTTTCTCCCCTTTTTTTTGTGGTTATTGGCTTTATACGTACTGCCTTGATGTAAAACCGGAATTATTTTATAATCAATTGGTTGGGTATTATCTAGGGCCCTTTTGTTTCTTTTAAACTGCTGTCTTTTTGATTTTGTATTGGGGTGGCTATATCTGTGGTTAAGATGAGTAGCAGGGGCAATGGGCATCCATTGTTAACTCTCAGGATGTAAGTAATAGGTTTTCCTCATTTGTGAATTGCCTGGGGCTAGGGCATGGCCTCAGCTAGAGCCAGTTGAGATGGTAACAAGGATTGGGAGGAGTGCCCCTGTGGGCAAGCGGCAAGATCTGTAGTGAATTGGGGGTTATTTGGGTATTTCCTTCAGTTAAATGGAGTGATTAGTTTTTTAGTTGTATTAGTTTTTATAGGAGTAGTCTTTAGACTTCATAGAGTTAATGTTTTTGTTGCTCATCACACCTCCGATAAGCTTCATCCTCTTGGGAAACCACTGGTTGCCCTGTATGATCGTGGCTAGTGATTTTGTTCAGTTGGTCCACCTGGAATATAAAAGAGAGCTATTTCCCTATTAAAAGAAAGAAGGTCTTGTCAAGCCTTAGGAAGGAAAGGGTGGACATCACCCTGCTGCAAGAGATGCATCTAACTGATAAGGAACATCTGAAACTGCAGCAGGAGGGTTATGGCAGGATGTTCTTCTCCTCCTTCAGCTCTAAATGTGGAGGAGTGGCTTTACTGGTAAGAAGGAACCTCTCTTTCCAGGTAATGGAGCAAATTAAGGACTAACATGGACGGTTTATCATTCTTAAATCTCTAATACATGGAGAAGAGTATGAAGTCTTGAATGTATACTGTCCTTTGGCGCACCCTCTTAAATTTCTCATTATTGCGGTTGCTAAATTAATTAATCTTGGGGTGTGCCGCACGATCATAGGAGGGGATTTTAATTGTCTAATGGATCCTGAAGTTGACAGGGGTGCCAAGGGGTCTGGCAGGTACGTCTGTGCAATCTAAGCAGTTTGTGGACATGTGTGAAGAGTTGGGCCTTGTGGATTTGTGGAGGCATGTCCACCTAGTGGAAGGGACTTGACTTTCTACTCCAACCCACACAAGTACCATATGCAAATTGACATTTTATTATGCCAACTGACTGTTTGGACAGGACATTGGCATGCAAAATTGGCAATATAGCTGTCTTAGATCAAGCACCAGTGTAGTTAGATATTAAAATCAAGAGTGGTGGAATGGATGCATGGCACTGGCGCATGGACCCTTTCTGTTAAGGGACTGTAAATTTGTTGAGTACATCAGGAGAGAGTTCAGGACTGCCTTGGATATCAACTCCGGTACGGCCAGTAATCTGGCAATACTTTGGGAGGCCACTAAGGCATATTTATGACGCCTGATCATTTCTTCTTCTCCGACTAGAAGGAAGCAGAGGGAGAAGCAACAATGGATGCTGGAGGTCTGGCTGCAGGTAGCTGAGGAAACATATTATAATAGGCCCTCTTTGGTCAAGTTAGCGCAGGTCACTGCCCTCTAGGCAGCTATCGACTCATCACCCACCACTACCCCCACCATGCCTAATAAAGACAATGTGAATTTGGAGATAAGCCAGTTAGATATCTGGCATATTAGGCTAGGAGGAAAAAAGCTTCCCAATCTATTACGTCTGTTAGAGAGAAGGCTGGCACGATCATCTGTGAGTCGAAGAAGATCAATGTTAGATTTAGGGAATATTTCACAGAGCTATATCAGTCGGAGGCAGGTGAAAACGGTGCAGTGAGAATGCAGTCCTTTTTTGAGAATCTGGACCTCCCCAACACAAACACGGAACAGGCTTCCCTATTGAATGCACTTATAATGGTACAGCAAGTGCAGGAAGCAATAAGGCATCTCCAGGTTGGCAAACACTGGGGCCAGAGGAATTCATAAATGTGTTGGTGGAGCCACTTCTGGGGATGTATAGCTATTCATATGCATAGGATTGTCTGCTGCCTTCTCTTAGGGAGGCTATTAGCTACCTCATTTTAAAGAAGGGGAAACACCCTGAAGAATGTGCTTCATATAGACCAATTTCACTGTTGAATGTAGATTTTAAAATTCTATCCAAGATGCTGGCTCTGAGGTTGGAAAAGGTCCTGCCCCATATTATTAAAGAAGATCACACTAGTTTTGTTAAGGACAGTAGCTCCTGCAACAATTTCAGGAGGGTACTGAACATAGTGCAGGTATGCCACCAAAGATTGATCCTGGGTTTGGTCATCTCCCTAGATGTAGAAAAGGTGTTTGATCGGAGAGAATGGCGGTTTCAGTTTGGGGTCCTAGAGCAGTTTGGTTTGGGGGAATCCTTTCCCGCATGGATGGCAGTATTATGTAATGATCCTAAGGCGGCAGTCATTACAAATTGTGCTAAGTAAGATTGGGCGAGGTAGTTGACAGGGGTGTCCTCTCTCACTGCTGTTATTCACCTTGGCAATTGAGCCGTTAGCTGAGGCTATCAGGAGGGATCCTGAAATAGTGGCACCAAGGGTGGGAATGGGGGGGAATCGTAAGATCGCCCTATATGCTGATGATGTCCTTTTGTTCTTGGCCAATCCGGAGAGGTTGGTGGTCCTCAATTGATTCAAACAATTAATTTATTTGGCGGTTTCTCGGACTACAGGATCAAATTTACAAAATTGGAAGCCATGCTGGTGGGAGGATTAGTGGAGGTGCCTAATCTAAAAGATGGAATGCAGTTCCCATTTAGATGGTCGTCAAAAGGTTTTTTATATTTGGGAATTTTTATTAACTCTTCCTTCCAGCAGCTAACTATAAAGCTAACTATGTACAACTATTAGAGAGGATAAAACAGGATTTGCAGCGTTGGGAGGAGCTACCGTTATCATGGTTGGGCCGAATGGCCCAGATTAAATGAATTTCTGGATTAGTGGTGCTGGAAGAGGACAACAGTTCAGGCAGCATCTGAGGAGCAGCGAAATCGACGTTTCGGGCAAAAGCCCTTCATCAGGAATAAAGGTGGAGAGCCTGAAGCATGGAGAGATAAGCTAGAGGAGGGTGGGGGTGGGGAAAAAGTAGCATAGAGTACAATAGGTGAGTGGGGGAGGGGATGAATGTGATAGGTTAGGGAGGAGGGTGGAGTGGATAGATGGAAAAGAAGATAGGCAGGTAGGGCAAGTCATGGGGACAGTGCTGAGCTGGAAGTTTGGAACTAGGGTGAGGTGGGGGAAGGGGATAAGAGGAAACTGTTGAAGTGTTCAGAGGTGGAAGATGAGGTGTTCTTCCTCCAGGTGTCTGGTGGTGAGGGAGCGGCGGTGAAGGAGGCCCAGAACCTCCATGTCCTCGGCAGAGTGGGAGGGGGAGTTGAAATGTTGGGCCACTGAGTGGTGTGGTTGATTGGTGCGGGTGTCCCGGAGATGTTCCCTAAAGCGCTCTGCTAGGAGGCGTCCAGTCTCCCCAATGTAGAGGAGACCACATCGGGAGCAACAGATGCAATAAATGATATTAGTGGATGTGCAAGTAAAACTTGGATGGATGTGGAAGGCTTCTTGAGGGCCTTGGATGGAGGAGAGCGAGGAGGTGTGGGCGCAGGTTTTTTAGTTCCTGCGGTGGCAGGGAAAGGTGCCAGGATGGGAGGGTGGGTTGTGGGGGGGCGTGGACCTGACCAGGTAGTCACAGAGGGAACGGTCTTTGCGGAAGGCAGAAAGGGGTGGGGAGGGAAATATATCCCTGGTGGTGGGGAGTTTTTGGAGGTATAGCAAATGTCGGCGGATGATTTGGTTTATGCGAAGGTTTGTAGGGTGGAAGGTGAGCACCAGGGGCGTTCTGTCCTTGTTACGGTTGGAGGGGTGGGGTCTTAGGGCGGAGGTGCGGGATGTGGACGAGATGCGTTGGAGGGCATCTTTAACCATGTGGGAAGGGAAATTGCGGTCTGTAAAGAAGGAGGCCATCTGGTGTGTTCTGTGGTGGAACTGGTCCTCCTGGGAGCAGATACGGTGGAGGTGGAGGAGTTGGGAATATGGGATGGCATTTTTGCAAGAGGTAGGGTGGGAAGAGGTGTAATCCAGGTAGCTATGGGAGTCGGTGGGTTTGTTAAAAATGTCAGTGTCAAGTCGGTCGTCATTAATGGAGATGGAGAGGTCCCGGAAGGGGAGGGAGGTGTCAGAGATGGTCCAGGTAAATTTAAGGTCAGGCTGGAATGTGTTGGTGAAGTTGATGAATTGCTCAACCTCCACGCGGGAGCACGAGGTGGCGCCAATGCAGTCATCAATGTAGCAGAGGAAGAGGTGGGGAGTGGTGCCAATGTAATTAATGTTCTTCCTCGCCTGTTGTACCCCATGAGACTGCTCCCGTTGTTGCTACCCAGATGAGTGTTACAGAGGCTCAGTGGTTGGCTAGGGTCCCTTATTTGGTGCCACAGGTGCCCTCTAATTAAATTTACTAAATTGCAGCTTTCTCCGGGTGAGGTGGGGGGCGTGGATCTTCCTGATTTGAAGAAATCGGGCGGCACGGTGGCACAGTGGTTAGCACTGCTGCCTCACAGCGCCAGGGACCTGGGTTCAATTCCCGACTCAGGCGACTGACTGTGTGGAGTTTGCACGTTCTCCCCGTGTCTGCGTGGGTTTCCTCCGGGTGCTCCAGTTTCCTCCCACCGTCCAAAGATGTGCGGGTCAGGTGAATTGGCCATGCTAAATTGCCCGTAGTGTTAGGTAAGGGGTATATGTAGGGGTATGGGTGGGTTGCGCTTCGGCGGGTCGGTGTGGACTTGTTGGGCCGAAGGGCCTGTTTCCACACTGTAAATCTAATCTAATCTAATCTAAATCTAATCTAATCTAATCTAAAAAAAAATATCAAATAAGCGCCATGTTGGCATATTTTGGTGACTGGGCCCAGGGCAATTTGGGGTTGATTTGGCTTGACATTGAAGCCTTGCAGTCGAGATGCCCTCTAGTTAATTTATTATTTATGGATAAGATGAAATCTGTGACTGAGCAGTGTAAGAATCCAATCGCTTTAAATACAGTGAAAGCTTGTAGGATAATGAGGCAAGACGAGGGCAATTGGTCAAAGACCTTGCCATTTACCGTCTTGGTGGGAGCCCAAGGATTTAAACCCGAGGCAATGGACTCCAGCTTTAAGTAATGGGAGAATAAGGGAATCTCATTCCTGGGAAATTTGTTTGAGGGGGAAGTCTTGATGTTATTTAGTCAGTTAAGCCAGAAATATGGATTATCTAACAGGACCTTTTCCGGTAATTTCAGATAAGGGATTATATATAGAGGAAGACCACGCTCCTGGCTCAGTGTTACAGTCAATTGTAGAGAAAAGAATACTCCGGTGTATAGGTTCTCTTTCAGTTAGTAACCTTGTATCATTTAGAGAAAGGTTGTGGAATTGAGAGCTAGATGAGGGTATTTCATTGAGGTATGGGAAGATATATGGGGAAATGTAAGGAAAATTTCAGTATGTAACAGCGCAGGCCATGCAATTTGAAGGTTTTACACGGGGCTCATATGGCTCCAGAGGAGCTAGCTAAGTTTTGGAGAGGAGTGTCGTCAGGGCTTCCGAAATGTAAAATTAGTAGAGGCACTCTACACACATTACTGGTCATGTTGTAAGATCCAGAGATACTGGAGTGCTTTCCCCAGAGAAAGGGAGCTAAAGGACATCCTGGGGATTGAAATTAATGTGGATCCGGTATTTCGTCTTCTGGGGTTGCCAAATTTTCCCCCTCTGGGGGAACATGGGAAGAGATTGTATAACCCACTGTGCGAGGAAGAACATTCTCGTGAATTGGCCGTTGGGAAAACCACCAGGTCTTATGGGGTGGCGTAGGCTGGTGATAGAGCATCTCACCCAAGTCTACCTCACAAATATGGTGCACCACAAAACAGAACAGTTTTACAAGATGAGGCAGCCGTTTTTAAATTATATTGATGCAGATTTATCAGCAATATTAATTATGGCCATGGTATAGCCGTGGGAATCAGTCTCGGTGCCTGTGGGGCCCTGGGAGGGGGAGGCTGGGGGGAAAAGGAATACGGTAATATAGCTGGTCCTCCCACGGATGGGAGCCTCAGTGGAGGAATGATGAGTGAAATAAAATAAAGTAGTGAGATATAATTTAAATTACTTGAATTTAATTTAATTTAATATTTATTTAATTTGTTTATAATTTAGTTTAAGTAGATAACGTTTGTTCTGGTAGAATACTAAGTCGTTCATGACTAATAGTAGCACATTATGACTTTGTTGTACTGCCTCTATTTTTCTGTTTTTTGGTGTTTTTTTTGTATATAATGTTTTGTAAAAGATTTACAAAGGTCTTTAATAAAAATATTTAGAAAGAAAACCATGCTTCCTAAATTCTCATCCAGATCATTTACATAACGGGACGGTGGCACAGCGGTTAGCATTGCTGCCTCACATCGCTAGAGACCTGGGTTCAATTCCCGCCTCAGGCAACTGTCTGTGTGGAGTTTACACATTTTCCCCGTGTCTGTGTGGGTTTCCTCCGGGTGCTCTGGTTTCCTTCCACAGTCCAAAAATGTGCAGGTTAGGTGAATTAGCCATGCTAAATTGCCCGTAGTGTTAGGTGAAGGGGTAAATGTAGGGGAATGGTGGGTTGCTCTTCGGAGGGTCAGTGTTGACTTGTTGGGCCGAAGGGCCTGTTTCCACACTGTAAGTAATCTAATCATAAATGACAAAAAGCATTGGACCCAGCCTAACCCCAGTGGTCACAGGCCTCCAGTCTAAAAAAACAGCCCATTCACCACTCTCCCTCTGTCTCGCAACCGTCAAGCCAATTTTGTATCCAATTAGCAAGCTCGTCCTAAATCACGTGATCTAACTTTACTAATTAGTCTGCCATGTGCAACCTCATAAGCAAGGACACATCCCCTGGTTTTTAATGAATATAAGAGAAATTCCAGGAGCAGTACCAAATATATCTGAAAATGAGGTGCTTACTTGCTGAAGCTATACACATGAGAAGCAACAGGAACAGCATGCAGTAAGCAGAACTAAGCAGTCGTCCAGCCAGTGGACCAGATTGAAACTCTGTTGTCCAGTCCTGAATGGAGGTGAATAAATAAATAAATAAATTAGTAGAAGAGGAAGCTCCAGAACAACCTCCTCCACAGTGTGGAGAAGCCTAGAGTGTTGGTGCAAGACAGAAGGCGAAGGGTTTGAATAATCGGAATCAGAAATGCCGAGTGGATCTCTTCTCCCCCCCCCCCCCCCCCCCCCCCCCCCCAAACTCGGATCCTTGTTACTAAAGGCATTGGATACAGCAATCCAGTTGTGGTGCCACCAATGGGCATCGATGCCCCCACCCCCTCCCCCGGGAGAGTATATCCTTGATAATGCTGGAAATTTTAAGCTAGCGGTTTCCATCTCCATAAATCTCTCCCAGTGTCACTAATTTTTGTGGTCTGCCCTATTGGGTATGCCTTAACCGTAACAAGGGATAGTGATGGAATTGAATGCAATATTGGCTGTAGATATGTTTTGGATTTCAGCTATTACTTTTAATTTATGGTACATATTTTCCTAATTTTGAAATAAAGCTGTTTTTACTGTTTAGTAACTTCCTACTTATTAATTCTGGACTTTTTTTTAAAAGGCATGGGTCACATCCTCTGGACCTGTCTGGAGCCATTGATATGAATGACTATACTGCCCTCCTCCAATACATAATTATTGTCAATCTTTTTTCTTTTATTACTCTCTGAGACGTGGCTGAATAGGACGGTGCCAACTGGATTTCCAACATTTTTTTCACCTAGTTGTAGCCTGCATACGATTGCTTTTTATGCCATTTATTCCTGCTGGTCCCATGGATTTGTTCTGGGTCCCCCCCGCCCCCTTATATTTCTTGTTCAGTTACTGTCCCATGACATCATCCTGTCGTTGCCACCCAACTAACTGCCATTTTCTTGACCAGCCCCCCTTTCTAAGTGCAGAACGTTTGTCTGACATCCAGGACTGGTTAGGCATAAATTTCTTCCAATTAAATATTGGATGAGTTGGCTTTGGCCTCCCAGTATAATCTCCACTCCTGGGGTCCCACTCCATCTCTTTTACCTTGTTTGAAGTGGACCTATCTTACACCCCAAGATGTCTTAATATGGGAAGTGCATCCACATTTAAGAGCATTTGCATTGAATTTTTTTCTTTTGTGTTGTTTATAACTTTAAGCAAGTTTCCTGAATAGCATCAGCCTCCACTTTGATGTTAACATAGTCATACGCTTATTCATTAATTTTAAAACAAACTGCTGCTTTAACATGATGAAGGGCTTATGACAGAAACATCGATTCTCTTGTTCCTTGGATGCTGCCTGACCTGCTAGCACCACAATCTCGACTCTTATCTCTAGCATCTGCAGTCCTCACTTTCTCCTACCTGCTGCTTTACCATACCACCTCTCCCACTTAACACTTTCTTTCCCAATACTCCAAGTTGCCAGCTTGCTCTCTGCCTGTATTCTTGATGAAGGGCTTTTGCCCGAAACGTCGATTTTACTGCTCCTTGGATGCTGCCTGAACTGCTGTGCTCTTCCAGCACCACTACTCCAGAAGCTTGCTCATTCTGTCCTACCCACCTTAATCTTTAACTGCTTGCCATGCACTCCACTGAACTCTCACTACTACTACCTGTTCGCTTCTTTGCTCTTGAGCTGTTGCACTCTTTCTTACCTTGAGGCAGTAAAGTGGGCAGTGAGTGGGAGAGGGGTAGGGGTAAGTAGCATTGGGTAGTAGCATCAGGGAAATGAAGGAATTAATAAGTGAATGTTTTTGTAAGGTTCAAGAAAAGCTAATAGATTTTTAAAGTAAACATAGCTGATCAGAAACTTAACCCACCTTTACTGCATGCTTTCTTAAGAGAAACTGACTTTCTTCCAGTGTGCCTTTTTTGTTAAGGGACTTTCTAAAAGCATTAGGAGTGCTAAGCCAAAGGTATGTAAATGTAGGTTGCTTTTTCTCAATTGTCTCTTTGGTTTCAGCTGCTTCTTTGGTCATCTATTCTGTACTCTTGAATATATTAGATTAGATTAGATTACTTTCAGTGTGGAAACAGGCCCGTCGGCCCAACAAGTCCACACCGACCCGCCGAAGCGCAACCCACCCATTCCCCTACATTTACCCCTTTACCTAACACTACGGGCAATTTAGCATGGCCAATTCACCTGACCCACACATCTTTGGACTGTGGGAGGAAACCAGAGCACCCGGAGGAAACCCACGCAGACGCGGGGAGAATGTGCAAACTCCACACAGTCAGTTGCCTGAGTCGGGAATTGAACACGGGTCTCTGGCGCTGTGAGGCAGCAGTGCTAACCACTGTGCCACCGTGCCGCCCATGCCATTTTGCCCTCACCCCAGTTTTCGCTTCTAGTAATAACTTTAAATTGATAACTTTGGTTTGCTTCAATTAAAACTCACAATCATTAATTCATTCTATGCTCCTGACTCATTACATGTTGTCTCAGTGGTGCTTTTCTTGATGAGTCTTCATTGTTGTGGAACAAAAGTTCATTTACTCTGGCTCAAAACTGAATCTTGTTACACATCTTAATATTCTTTTCAAGATGCTTCACAGGAGGCTTGGATTGAATTTGACAGCCATGTAAGGACATATTAGGACTGCTGACTGAAGCTTGAAGTAGATTTTAGAGTGTTTAACGATAAAAAAAATGGCTTTGGAAGAGAATTCCAGGCTGTAGAAGTAAATAAGTTCAAGACATTATCATCAATGATGCAATTAAATTCAGGACTGAGAGCAGAATTAGCAAAATGTAGAAATCTCGGGTGAATTGGGAGGAGAAGGCATGGGAGGATTTGTCAATATGAATAATAACTTAAAACAAAGGTATATCACAACTTGGAGCCAAGACAGGTTAAACAGTAAAAATTAAAGGGTACAAATTAGGTACACAGGAAAAAATGTTTCCCTTTAATGGAAGGCTCAGTAACCAGGGGGCATAGATTTGAGGTATTAAGGGACAGAAGCGTTAAAGGGGAGTTAAGGAAGAATGTTTTCTCCAAAAGGGTGATGGGTCTCTGGAACTTACTTTCTGTAAGGGTGATTGAGGTGGAAATACTCGTAACTTTTTGAGGAAGTCTTCAAGGCTACTGACCTGGATAGATGCTTGCTGATTGTCAGTGGGCCAAAGGCATGTTTCTGTGTCGTAAAACTCTGAAAGAAACGTTTTAGGGGTCTGAATGACATGAGTGATTGAGTGATGTATGGCAGAATAGAGTCACAAGTGCAGTAAGGCTCATCTTGACATTGGGAGCAGCTTGTGCCAGCATTTTTTATGTTTTACAAGTGGTGTGACAAGACTCCTGCTTGGCATCTGTGAGTTGCCAATTGACTGTGATTATTGTTTTTTTAACTGTCTTGTTAACAGTCCAATTCACCTCATCAATAATCAGCCTCCCATTATACCAAACTTACTAGAAGAGCTCAACAAAAACTTGGCAAGGAAGTCGGAACAAGCAAGATTTAGTTTGAACTTGCTCAGACTGACCTTCTTGTTGGAAACTAGGCACCAATGTTACTGGCCACATATACCCATGTCCACTGCACTCTGATGCAGCACTGGCAACTATCAAGAAGGACACTGTAGCTCAGGGACACACACCCAGCTCGAGTTAAATCAGGCTACATCTCTGGGCTCCTTTCTTGCTCACTTAGAACGCACTGAGAGATTACTGGATACACACAGCAAGGATGCATTGCATTGCATTGCCTTACCTCACCTTTTTGTGTTCTATCCCCTTGGCCAGAAATACCAGCCTCATATTACTGTTTTCCTGCTGTGTAGTTTAGCACAGATGTAAAATGAGTAAACTTGTCATAGTCAGCGGGCTTACATTCGTGCAAGGGGATTAACCTTTACTTCTGATGTTCTAGCATGGTAAGCCAAGGGCAGCATCGAATACCAATCCAGACCCTTCATGGAGTGATCAGAATCAGGGTCCTCATCACTGTTAAGTCAAATGTTAAGCAGCTCATTGCTTATCTTGATTTTTTTTCTGCCCTATTATGGACTGTTTTCCTCCTCAAATGAGAGAGACAGACACTAACTACAGGATATGAAAGTGGGTGACACAGTTATTACTTTTGTTGTAGCTTGGGTAGGTGTGCAGGGGTTAATCATAGCCTGCTTCCACATGGTAGGGATTCGATTTGACCCATTGAGTACACAATGACCTTCTGATGAGTGACCAGTCCCATCCCTCTATCCCTGCGTTATCCATGGCTAATCCACCTAACCTGGATACCTTTGGATAGCAACATGAAACTGGAGCACCCGGAGGAAACCCAGGTAGGCATAGGGAAAACTTGCCAACTCCAGGCAGACAGTTGCCCAAGGGTGGAATTGAACCCATTCTCTGGTGCTGTGAGGCAACAGTGCTAACCACTGTGCTGCCTTTAAAAGTCTTGGCGCTTGGGAGGGTGACAGTGAATGGATATAGTGTGGGATGCAAGTACGACAGTAGAGAGAAAATGAGTGTGAGGTATCTGTGAGGTGATTGTGGCACATAGCTGAGGGAGTGGCGAAAGAGTTTGACCCTTTCTTACATTACTGTGCTTTTCACCTGATGGCTGAGAATAGTTGAATCCAAGTGAAACCTCTGACTGGACAGGTAATGTCTGGTGTTGAGGCTTTCACTGCTTGTGTTGGGTGAAAATGTCCTGATTTTGAAGTCCTGCTGGATAGAGTTGTGCAGGGACCCTGGCGAGAAACTGGGACATTGATTTTCTCCTGTTTGCCATATTGGTTACAGTGCCGAGTAGCTCTGATGCTTGTTTGGGTGTGCATTTGGCTTTAAAAGTTGACACAGGTGCAAGAGTAAAATCTGGGATATCTGTGGCATGTTGTTAGATGGAGTGGAAATCTGATGGAAGACATACCACAGGTGCGGTAGGTAACTAAGTAGCCAGGTTTGGCAAGCTATGCCAAAAAAACATGCTGGGCCTCTGTGACAAACACAGTTTTAAAAAAAACTCACTGCAACATGGTTAAAGTGAACAGAACTTTGCCTGTTTTTAACTCTCTCACTATATTGTGAATAGGTTGTACTGTGGTGGGAGGTGATGCACCAGAGTTGGTGGGATTGGGGTTCCATTCAGTTATTGGACCCTCCTAGTGCCTCAAATATATGTAAATATTAGTATTGCATGTGTAAACGAGCTCTTCTTTGGATAGAGTCAAAGTCCAATGATCTGTTTGTTTACTAGATATGCAACGCTACAGAACTGTGACAATGCTACAGTATTTGTGACAATGCATACAAACAAATTTTTTTTATGAATTAAGTATATTTTTGAAATTAAAGAAAAAAGTGGTACTTGGACTCGAGCCTCCTGGTTCAGGGTAAGCACTATGTGCCTCGTGAATCCTTGGCTGAAGTGTGTATTTTTAATCAACCTGTTTGGTCATTGCAATTGAGACTTGAACCTGAGTCGAGTGTGTGTGGTGTTGGCAAAGCACAGCCGGTCAGGCAGCATCCGAGGAGCAGGAGAATCGATGTTTTGGGCATACACTTCACTTGAACCTGAACCTGGCTAAGAGTTAGGGACAACACTGCTCTGCCAAAAGAGCCCTAAACATTTTTTGTAACAAATAAAACAAAACTGCAGATGCTGGAGATCTGAAACAAAAACAGAAATTGCTGGAGAGGTTGAGTAGGTCTGGCAGCATCAGCCGGGAGAAAGCAGAGTTAATATTCCAATACAGTGAATCTTCATCAGAACAGCAGAATCAGTGATTTTTTCTTTGCTTCAGTTTTTTAATCAACCTGTTTTGACATGTTATGACGCACTGTACAGTCATCACACTCTGACGTGGGGCTTGAATCCAAAGTTTCTGGCCCAGAGGTAGGGCACTGTCATGGCATTATAAGAGCCAGGGTGGCCAGGAAAGCAGTAATGATCCAAGCTAGGTGCCACCCTATCTTTACTCCCTAGTGTACTTTGACTTTCAGCCTTGGTTCCTGTAAGAAAATCCAGAGTGACGTTTATTTCCTTGAATGATTTCATTGATTATCATGTATTATGCATTCTTCTTTGCTGTGCCTGATCTATTTCTGGAAAAGACGTGGGCAAGTGTTGGGGTATGCAGGTATTAACACTGCAATATTCTCATTATTTTTATTAAGTAAGGTGATGGATATGTTATTTATTAATGATCCTTGATCCCTATGAAACAACATAGAGCCCTTGTACTCTGAGGTCTGGCAGCCTTTGGTGTTTAGTGGTCAGAGTGAAGGAGCCTGAAATCTAAATGCATTGCCTTGAGGGTAGTATTTTCAGGAATGTTCTTAATTTGCAAAAATATACTTTATTCATAAGTTATCAAAAGTGCATTATCAAGTATTTCTAGGTAGACATTACAGAAAATACAATTGAGGTATCACATTTTATATTTGGGCATTGCATTCCTGAATACCTCTATCCAAATGTGAGATTGTCACATCTACTAAATATGACTGAAAAGTATATATATTCCAATACAAACTTTGAGGTTCTGTAAATTACAACACCTTAGTGATTAAGTAGAAAGGGCCTTAGATTGTGGCCTTTCCACACTGCACCTTTGCAGCCACTGCTCCATACTTCAATGTGTCCCTCAACAGGTGGTCAATAGTTACACAACATCAAGTTATAGTCCACCAGATTTATTTAAAATCACAAATTTTCGAAGCGCTGCTCCTTCATTAGGTGAAGTGGTCCAAAGTGTGGTCAATAACTCTGTTGTGTGATTTTGACTTTGCCCACCCTGGTCCAACACCAGCAACTCCACATTACCTCAGCATGTTCTGGACCTTTGAGTTGGCCAGTCTATAACACTCTGTTGAGGCCAAACTCTTGCACTCGAAGATCAACAAGTTTTGAGCCAACTTCTGTTCAAAGGTGTTTTTCTGTACAAATTTTTCCATGAGGGGCAAGTGATGCAGTACAATCTAATTACTTGAAGGTTCACTGCTAATATCGCCAGACTGATCTTTACCAACACCAGGGAAATTAGCACTTCTGCACATGGTGTCTTTTGGTGTTTGTACTTGTTTTAGCCACACGAATAAAGGTGGACATCACATGAGTATGGCATTGGATAGGGTGAGAAGTGGTGAACGAATAAAAAATAGTTGTATGCCATTCCATGTTGTTTTCCACGTATGGAGTCAGCTATTACGAGGGGGCATAGCTTTAAATTAAGGGGTGGTAGGTATAGGACAGATGTTAGGGGTAGATTCTTTACTCAGCGAGTCGTGAGGTCATGGAATGCCCTTCCAGTAGCAGTGGTGGACTCTCCCTCTTTATGGGCATTTAAACGGGCATTGGATAGGCATATGGAGGACAGTGGGCTAGTGTAGGTTGGTGGGCTTGGATTGGTGCAACATCGAGGGCCAAAGGGCCTGTACTGTGCTGTACTTTTCTATGTTTTATTCTGTAATTCATTCACAATAATACAAGTTTAAAACAGTATGCAAAGCATGTACTACTCAATTACATAGATACTAAAGGTTCCAAAAATTGCACCATAGCCTAGACAGATATCTAGGTGATGCGCATGTGTTGTAATGGTGTTAGCAGTGCTGTTCTCACCATACGTTCATTGAACAGCCACGCAACCCCAAGATAAGGACAGTTAATATGAATTTGGTGTCAAGGGGAGGGTAGGTGAACACTATCACCTTTAGGTTATGGTGACTATTTTTCTATTTTTATTTGGCTGGTTTGCAGATCAGTACATATGTGTTAATTACATTATTCAAGTTTAATATTGTTTAAAACTTAGTGCATGTACGTTTTTAGGGAGAAAAATAGCTATTCAAATTACCCATAATGCACTACACCACCACCAGCTGTTGGTATTTAGGAATTGCAGTGTATTTCCAAGGTTAGTGACTATTGCACTACCATCTGGCAATACATTAAACCAATTTAGTTTTATCTCTAATATCCACATTTGTAATGACCCTGTCATACTTTTGGTCGTTTTTTTTGTTGTCCCATTGGGTGCATCTGAATCGAACCTTG